>NC_068434.1:4615739-4638239 GCF_023373465.1 Oncorhynchus keta
ACATAAACACACAAGCACATACATACACACACACACACACACACAAACACAAGCACACACACACACACACACACACACACACACACACACACACACACACACACACACACACACACACACACACACACACACACACATACACACGCACACACACACACAAAACAGCCCCCGCTCTGAGAGAAGTGTGTGAAAGATCATTGGTGTGCATATCAGACCAACACAATGAGGTCCCTGTGTACTTCGTCCTAGAGGCCCCCCCAATTAAATGATTATTACATCTAAATGTTTCCCCTGAACATGCTGAACTATCAGGATGTATACTGTTTCACATTGTGCTAAACGGGGAATAACCTTTAATCACAACTGTAATGGATTGGCAGGTATTGTTTCCGCAGCATTCGGTATGGAGACTGTAATTTAAATAGCCACAGGCCACAGCTTTAAAGTCACGTCGTTTTGATGGGCTCATTATTAACGCAGAGACACAAGACACGGTTGAAGCTAAATGCTGAATAAAAATTGTTCTTTCACAGCAACAACAAAAAAAATACGGTTGACAAAAAAAAAGAGACTCCTGTTCCAGAAGAGACATTAAATATTATTGTCAGCCCCTAACAGTGGAGGTTCCTCAGAGGAGGAAGGAGAGGACCATCCTACTCAGTGAATAGTGATAACATTTAAATAGTTATCCTGTTTAGATAAAACTATACTAAATATATTCACGTCACCAAACAATTGATAAAAAAAAACACATTGTTTTGCAATGAAGGTCTACAGTAACCTCAACAGCACTCTGTAGGGTAGCACCACGGTGTAGCCGGAGGACAGCTAGTCTCCGTCCTCCACTGGGTACCAATGTACTTCAATACAAAACCCAGGAGGCTCATGGTTCTCACTCCCTTCCATAGACTCCAACCTATCAGAGCTCTTGTAGCATAAACTGACACGCTGCCCACCCAATGAAAGGATCAGAGAATGAATCTAGTACTGATAGCATAAGCTACAGCTAGCTACCACTGCAGTGCATAAAATGTGGTGAGTAGTCGACTCAGAGAGAGAGAAAGACAATAGTTTAACAGTTTTGAACAAAATTAATTCCTTAAAAAATTAAGAAGAAGAAGAAGCAGCAGTGAGAGATATATTTAGTTATTTTTTTCACTTTCACTTACTCAGCTAGCTAATTTAGCCTACTCAAACAGTGAAGAATGTTATTTATGTTAGCTAGCTGGCAAAGGCTATCCAACACTGGACATTTTGCAAGTCAAGGTAAGCTTTCGGATTTGTAAATGTTTTGCCACCAGGGCCTTCCGGTTCGGTTTACTGTACACTGTACTGCGTGATTGTAGCAGGTTTACTAACGCGTTAGTTCTAGTAGCTATGTTGACTTGGTGACAACGCTGTGTGTAGCAGTTAGCGGTTATGATATAAAGGTTTGGCTGGAAAGGTTTTTTTCGCCTGGTCAAAGACAGCTTGCTGATTTCTTGTCAACTGAAGTGAACAAGCAAAAATAAAAAGTGTGAGAGGAGGAGGTTGATGTGAGAATTAAACAACGAGCAAAGTGATGATGCTGTTTGTACGTGGCTGCTAGTTTTTTATTTTATTCATTTTTATTTCACCTTTATTTAACCAGGTAGGCCAGTTGAGAACACCTTTATTTAACCAGGTAGGCCAGTTGAGAACACCTTTATTTAACCAGGTAGGCCAGTTGAGAACACCTTTATTTAACCAGGTAGGCTATTTGAGAACACCTTTATTTAACCAGGTAGGCTAGTTGAGAACAAGTTCTCATTTGCAACTGCGACCTGGCCAAGATAAAGCATAGCAGTGTGAACAGACAACACAGAGTTACACATGGAGTAAACAATTAACAAGTCAATAACACAGTAGAAAAAAAGGGGAGTCTATATACATTGTGTGCAAAAGGCATGAGGAGGTAGGCGAA
This sequence comes from Oncorhynchus keta, assembly GCF_023373465.1. Classification (NCBI taxonomy): domain Eukaryota; kingdom Metazoa; phylum Chordata; class Actinopteri; order Salmoniformes; family Salmonidae; genus Oncorhynchus; species Oncorhynchus keta. Next base: position 4,617,682 of record NC_068434.1, read on the forward strand.
TAATTACAATATTGCAGATTAACACTGGAGTGATAAATGATCAGATGATCATGTACAGGTAGAGATATTGGTGTGCAAAAGAGCAGAAAAGTAAATAAATAAAAACTGTGGGGATGAGGTAGGTGAAAAAGGGTGAGCTATTTACCTATAGACTATGTACAGCTGCAGCGATCGGTTAGCTGCTCAGATAGCAGATGTTTGAAGTTGGTGAGGGAGATAAAAGTCTCCAACTTCAGCAATTTTTGCAATTCGTTCCAGTCACAGGCAGCAGAGTACTAGAACGAAAGGCGGCCGAATGAGGTGTTGGCTTTAGGGATGATCAGTGAGATACACCTGCTGGAGCGCGTGCTACGGATGGGTGTTGCCATCGTGACCAGTGAACTGAGATAAGGCGGAGCTTTATTATTTACAGTAGCTATCTCTCTAAATCAGACTACAGGGCTGTGCAGTAGCTATCTCTCTAAATCAGACTACAGGGCTGTGCAGTAGCTAGCTATCTAAATCAGACAGTACAGTAGCTAGCTATCTAAATCAGACAGTACAGTAGCTCGCTATCTAAATCAGACAGTACAGTAGCTAGCTATCTAAATCAGACAGTACAGTAGCTCGCTATCTAAATCGGACAGTACAGTAGCTAGCTATCTAAATCAGACAGTACAGTAGCTAGCTATCTAAATCAGACAGTACAGTAGCTCGCTATCTAAATCAGACAGTACAGTAGCTATCTATCTAAATCAGACAGTACAGTAGCTATCTATCTAAATCAGACAGTACAGTAGCTATCTATCTAAATCAGACAGTACAATAGCTATCTATCTAAATCAGACAGTACAATAGCTATCTATCTAAATCAGACAGTACAGTAGCTATCTATCTAAATCAGACAGTACAATAGCTATCTATCTAAATCAGACAGTACAGTAGCTATCTATCTAAATCAGACAGTACAATAGCTATCTATCTAAATCAGACAGTACAGTAGCTATCTATCTAAATCAGACAGTACAGTAGCTCGCTATCTAAATCAGACAGTACAGTAGCTCGCTATCTAAATCAGACAGTACAGTAGCTAGCTATCTAAATCAGACAGTACAGTAGCTCGCTATCTAAATCAGACAGTACAGTAGCTATCTATCTAAATCGGACAGTACAGTAGCTATCTATCTAAATCGGACATTACAGTAGCTATCTATCTAAATCAGACAGATTTCTATGCCTGGACACACCTAGCTCATCATACCGGGGACACTGCCTACTTCACAGCATGGTGCCGTGCCTGGACACACCCAGCTCATCATACCGGGGACACTGCCTGCTTTAGAGCATGGTGCCGTGCCTGGACACACCCAGCTCATCATAACCCAAGAAATATACATAACAAACACAAGTTACTCCTATAGAGATTAAAAATGGTCGTGGCGGCCAGCATCGGTGAGAAAACACCCGATGGGTGCTGCCTACATACCCACTATCATGGGTGTGGTGCCAAGGATCCTGGTCCAACATTTCCTCAGGTAAGATCTCAATGACATTGGATTGAGCCCTCGACCATATTCACTAGGCAACAAACTGAAGAAATCCGACTAAAAACAGGCAGACGACCTTATCCAATAAGAATGGCTTATTTTTATTTTATTTTGTTGTGAAATGTTTATCTACGGTTTGCCCCTTTGAATACAACGGTGATCTTAGCCCACAAATCATAAAAAACCATAACAGAGTTTCCTATGAACACAACATAAAAGGTGGTTTGGGGTCCTCTACCAGATGTCTGTTTATAATTGGAATGCTCAGCCACTACCTGAACGTTCTTTCCCACTTTGACCATGAAAGCCAAACCCAGGTGTGATGACAGCCCCTAACTAGTCCACAGCCAGCTATCTAAATCAGACAGTACAGTAGCTATCTATCTAAATCAGACAGTACAGTAGCTAGCTATCTAAATCAGACAGTACAGTAGCTAGCTATCTAAATCAGACAGTACAGTAGCTAGCTATCTAAATCAGACAGTACAGTAGCTATCTATCTAAATCAGACAGTACAGTAGCTAGCTATCTAAATCAGACAGTACAGTAGCTAGCTATCTAAATCAGACAGTACAGTAGCTAGCTATCTAAATCAGACAGTACAGTAGCTATCTATCTAAATCAGACAGTACAGTAGCTAGCTATCTAAATCAGACAGTACAGTAGCTAGCTATCTAAATCAGACAGTACAGTAGCTAGCTATCTAAATCAGACAGTACAGTAGCTATCTATCTAAATCAGACAGTACAGTAGCTAGCTATCTAAATCAGACAGTACAGTAGCTAGCTATCTAAATCAGACAGTACAGTAGCTATCTATCTGAATCAGACAGTACAGTAGCTAGCTATCTAAATCAGACAGTACAGTAGCTATCTATCTAAATCAGACAGTACAGTCGCTATCTATCTAAATCAGACAGTACAGCTTGCTATCTATCTAAATCAGACAGTACAGTAGCTATCTATCTAAATCAGACAGTACAGTAGCTATCTATCTAAATCAGACAGTACAGTAGCTAGCTATCTAAATCAGACAGTACAGCTAGCTATCTATCTAAATCAGACAGTACAACTATCTATCTAAATCAGACAGTACAGTAGCTATCTATCTAAATCAGACAGTACAGCTAGCTATCTATCTAAATCAGATAGTACAGTAGCTATCTATCTAAATCAGACAGTACAGCTAGCTATCTATCTAAATCAGACAGTACAGCTTGCTATCTATCTAAATCAGACAGTACAGTAGCTATCTATCTAAATCAGACAGTACAGCTAGCTATCTATCTAAATCAGATAGTACAGTAGCTATCTATCTAAATCAGACAGTACAGTAGCTATCTATCTAAATCAGATAGTACAGTAGCTAGCTATCTAAATCAGACAGTACAATAGCTATCTATCTAAATCAGACAGTACAGTAGCTAGCTATCTAAATCAGACAGTACAGTAGCTATCTATCTAAATCAGACAGTACAGCTTGCTATCTATCTAAATCAGACAGTACAGTAGCTATCTATCTAAATCAGACAGTACAGTAGCTATCTATCTAAATCAGACAGTACAGTAGCTAGCTATCTAAATCAGACAGTACAGTAGCTATCTATCTAAATCAGACAGTACAGCTAGCTATCTAAATCAGACAGTACAGTAGCTAGCTATCTAAATCAGACAGTACAGCTAGCTATCTATCTAAATCAGACAGTACAACTATCTATCTAAATCAGACAGTACAGTAGCTATCTATCTAAATCAGACAGTACAGCTAGCTATCTAAATCAGACAGTACAGCTAGCTATCTATCTAAATCAGACAGTACAGCTAGCTATCTAAATCAGACAGTACAGCTATCTATCTAAATCAGACAGTACAGTAGCTATCTAAATCAGACAGTACAGTAGCTATCTAAATCAGATGGAAATCACATGTTTGATGTATTTGATACTATTCCACTCCAGCCGTTACCACAAGCCTGTCCTCCCCAAATAAGGTAACACCAACCTCCCGTGACCTCTACAGTCTATTAAGCCCGTGCCCTCTACAGTCTATTAAGCCCGTGCCTTCTACAGTCTATTAAGCCCGTGCCCTCTACAGTCTATTAAGCCCGTGCCTTCTACAGTCTATTAAGCCCGTGCCTTCTACAGTCTATTAAGCCCGTGCCTTCTACAGTCTATTAAGCCCGTGCCCTCTACAGTCTATTAAGCCCGTGCCTTCTACAGTCTATTAAGCCCGTGCCCTCTACAGTCTATTAAGCCCGTGACCTCTACAGTCTATTAAGCCCGTGCCCTCTACAGTCTATTAAGCCCGTGCCCTCTACAGTCTATTAAGCCCGTGCCCTCTACAGTCTATTAAGCCCGTGCCTTCTACAGTCTATTAAGCCCGTGCCCTCTACAGTCTATTAAGCCCGTGCCCTCTACAGTCTATTAAGCCCGTGCCCTCTACAGTCTATTAAGCCCGTGCCCTCTACAGTCTATTAAGCCCGTGCCCTCTACAGTCTATTAAGCCCGTGCCCTCTACAGTCTATTAAGCCCGTGCCCTCTACAGTCTATTAAGCCCTGCCCTCTACAGTCTATTAAGCCCGTGCCTTCTACAGTCTATTAAGCCCGTGCCCTCTACAGTCTATTAAGCCCGTGCCCTCTACAGTCTATTAAGCCCGTGCCCTCTACAGTCTATTAAGCCCGTGCCCTCTACAGTCTATTAAGCCCGTGCCCTCTACAGTCTATTAAGCCCGTGCCTTCTACAGTCTATTAAGCCCGTGCCCTCTACAGTCTATTAAGCCCGTGCCCTCTACAGTCTATTAAGCCCGTGCCTTCTACAGTCTATTAAGCCCGTGCCTTCTACAGTCTATTAAGCCCGTGCCCTCTACAGTCTATTAATCCCGTGCCCTCTACAGTCTATTAAGCCCGTGCCCTCTACAGTCTATTAAGCCCGTGCCCTCTACAGTCTATTAAGCCCGTGCCCTCTACAGTCTATTAAGCCCGTGCCCTCTACAGTCTATTAAGCCCGTGCCCTCTACAGTCTATTAAGCCCGTGCCCTCTACAGTCTATTAAGCCCGTGCCCTCTACAGTCTATTAAGCCCGTGCCCTCTACAGTCTATTAAACCCGTGCCCTCTACAGTCTATTAAGCTAACATAGACCTCTACAGTCTATTAAGCCCGTGCCCTCTACAGTCTATTAAGCCCCTGCCCTCTACAGTCTATTAAGCCCGTGCCCTCTACAGTCTATTAAGCCCGTGCCCTCTACAGTCTATTAAGCCCCTGCCCTCTACAGTCTATTAAGCCCGTGCCCTCTACAGTCTATTAAGCCCGTGCCTTCTACAGTCTATTAATCCCGTGCCCTCTACAGTCTATTAAGCTAACATAGACCTCTTGAAGTATCAAAGTACATTTTTGTAAACATTGAATTTGTTCTAACTGGTATTAGCCAGATACAAATGCATTGAAAAACAGATTCCCTGCATGGACCAACAGACAGTCCTCAAAACAAATCTTAAAGAAGTTTGTGGTGAAGTGTCTGTCCTATATTTGAGAGATTTAAGATATATATATATATATATATATATATATATATATATATACATATATATACACAGTAGGGCAAAAAAAGTATTTAGTCAGCCACCAATTGTGCAAGATCTCCCACTAAAAAAGATGAAAGCGGCCTGTAATTTTCATCATAGGTACACTTCAACTATGACAGACAAAACGAGAAAAAAAATCCAGAAAATCACATTGTAGGATTTTTTATGAATTTATTTGCAAATTATGGTGGAAAATAAGTATTTGGTCAATAACAAAAGTTTATATCAATACTTTGTTATATACCCTTTGTTGGCAATGACAGAGGTCAAATGTTTTCTGTAAGTCTTCACAAGGTTTTCACACACTGTTGCTGGTATTTTGGCCCATTCCTCCAAGCAGATCTCCTCTAGAGCAGTGATGTTTTGGGGCTGTTGCTGGGCAACACGGACTTTCAACTCCCACCAAAGATTTTCTATGGGGTTGAGATCTGGAGACTGGCTAGGCCACTCCAGGACCTTGAAATGCTTCTTACGAAGCCACTCCTTAGTTGCCCGGGCGGTGTGTTTGGGATCATTGTCATGCTGAAAGACCCAGCAACCTTTCATCTTCAATGCCCTTGCTGATGGAAGGAGGTTTTCACTCAAAATCTCACGATACATGGCCCTATTCATTCGTTCCTTTACACGGATCAGTCGTCCTGGTCCCTTTGCAGAAAAACAGCCCCAAAGCATGCTGTTTCCACCCCCATGCTTCACAGTAGGTATGGTGTTCTTTGGATGCAACTCAGCATTCTTTGTCCTCCAAACACGACGAGTTGAGTTTTTACCAAAAAGTTATATTTTGGTTTGATCTGACCATATGACATTCTCCCAATTTTCGTCTGGATCATCCAAATGCTCTCTAGCAAACTTCAGACCGGCCTGGACATATACTGGCTTAAGCAGGGGGACACGTCTGGCACTGCAGGAATTGAGTCCCTGGCGAAGTAGTGTGTTACTGATGGTAGGCTTTGTTACTTTGGTCCCAGCTCTCTGCAGATCATTCACTAGGTCCCCCCGTGTGGTTCTGGGATTTTTGCTCACCGTTCTTGTGATCATTTTGACCACAAGGGGTGAGATCTTGCATGGAGCCCCAGATCAAGGGAGATTATCAGTGGTCTTGTATGTCTTCCATTTCCTAATAATTGCTCCCACAGTTGATTTCTTCAAACCAAGCTGCTTACCTATTGCAGATTCAGTCTTCCCAGCCTGGTGCAGGTCTACAATTTTGTTTCAAGTGTCCTTTGACAGCTCTTTGGTCTTGGCCATAGTGGAGTTTGGAGTGTGACTGTTTGAGGTTGTGGACAGGTGTCTTTTATACTGATAACAAGTTCAAACAGGTGCCATTAATACAGGTAACGAGTGGAGGACAGAGGAGCCTCTTAAAGGAGACAGACAAAATGAGAAAAACATCACTGCTCTAGAGGAGATCTGCTTGGAGGAATGAAAATACCAGCAACAGTGTGTGAAAACCTTGTGAAGACTTACAGAAAGTTACAGGTCTGTGAGAGCAAGAAATCTTGCTTCTTTGTAAGTGACCAAATACTTATTAACCACCATAATTTGCAAATAAATTCATTAAAAATCCTACAATGTGATTTTCTGGGGAAAAAAAATCTAATTTTGTCTGTCATAGTTGAAGTGTACCTATGATGAAAATTACAGGCCTCTCTCATCTTTTTTTTCATACATGTGTTCATATTAAAACCCCTAACTTTTGGCACTAAACTATCTCCATATATACTCAGCATTCAGAAAGTATTCAGACCCCTTGATTTTTTCCACAGCCTTATTCTAAACCCATCAAATACATTTAAAAAATCCTCATCAATCTACACACAATACCCCATAATGACAAAGAAAAAACGATGTATGTATTTTTTTAAATACCTTATTTACATAAGTATTCAGACCCTTTGATATGAGACTCGAAATTGAGCTCAGGTGCATCCTGTTTCCATTGATCATCCTTGAGATGTTTCTACCACTTGATTGTAGTCCATCTGTGGTAAATTCAATTGATTGGACATGATTTGGAAAGGCACACCTGTCTATGGAAGGTCCCACCGTTGGGCCTTGGTCAGGGAGAAGGATGATCACTCTGACAGAGCTCCAGAGTTCCTCCGTAGAGATGGGAGAACCTTCCAGAAGGACAACCATCTCTGCAGCACTCTACCAATCAGGCCTTTATTGTAGAGTGGCCAGACGGAAACCACTCCTCAGTAAAAGACACATGACAGCCCACTTGGAGTTTGCAGAAAGGTACCTTAAAATTAAGGACTCTCAGACCATGAGAAACTCTCCAAATACAGGTGTGCCAAGTTTTTAGAATCATACCCAAGAAGACTCGAGCCTGTAATCCCGGCCAATGGTGCTGCAACAAAGTACTGAGTAGATGGTCTGAATGCTTATGTAAACGTCTGAATGCTTATGTAAATGTCTGAATGCTTATGTAAACGTCTGAATGCTTATGTAAACGTCTGAATGCTCATGTAAACGTCTGAATGCTTATGTAAACGTCTGAATGCTTATGTAAACGTCTGAATGCTTATGTAAACGTCTGAATGCTTATGTAAACGTCTGAATGCTTATGTAAACGTCTGAATGCTTATGTAAACGTCTGAATGCTTATGTAAACGTCTGAATGCTTATGTAAACGTCTGAATGCTTATGTAAACGTCTGAATGCTCATGTAAACGTCTGAATGCTTATGTAAACGTCTGAATGCTCATGTAAACGTCTGAATGCTCATGTAAACGTCTGAATGCTTATGTAAACGTCTGAATGCTTATGTAAACGTCTGAATGCTTATGTAAACGTCTGAATGCTCATGTAAACGTCTGAATGCTTATGTAAACGTCTGAATGCTCATGTAAACGTCTGAATGCTCATGTAAACGTCTGAATGCTTATGTAAACGTCTGAATGCTTATGTAAACGTCTGAATGCTTATGTAAACGTCTGAATGCTCATGTAAACGTCTGAATGCTTATGTAAACGTCTGAATGCTCATGTAAACGTCTGAATGCTTATGTAAACGTCTGAATGCTTATGTAAACGTCTGAATGCTCATGTAAACGTCTGAATGCTTATGTAAACGTCTGAATGCATATGTAAGTGTCTGAATGTAAACATGATCTTTTTGATTTATATTATACATCTGCAAAAATGTCTAAAAGCCTGGTTATGCTTTGTGATCATGAGGTAATGTGATGTCATTATGGGGTATTGTGATGTCATTATGGGGTATTGTGATGTCATTATGGGGTATTGTGATGTCATTATGGGGTATTGTGATGTCGTTATGGGGTATTGTGATTTCAGTATGGGGTATTGTGATGTCATTATGGGGTATTGTGATGTCGTTATGGGGTATTGTGATGTCATTATGGGGTATTGTGATGTCATTATGGGGTATTGTGATGTCATTATGGGGTGTTGTGATGTCATTATGGGGTATTGTGATGTCATTATAGCCCAGAAGCTAATTCAGAAGCTAATCAGAAGCGAGTTCAGAAGCTAGTTAGCTTCTTTACTGGCAACTCGTTAGTATTCAGCTAACCACGGTTTGTGGTCATCAGCGATCCTTTAGCTCGAAAATCTATCGCCAGTTTTGTACGGCGCAGCGCGGCTCGGAACGGAACATACCGGACCAATTTTTCTCTCCATATCCTTGGATTTCAACTGCTCTCTGGACATTCATACCTGGATCTCACAGCTAGCTAGCTGCTATCCATGTGACTATCGGCTTTCGTCGATCTCACAGCTAGCCAGCTCCGTCAATCACTCCTGAGTTCCATCAATCACTCCTGGGCTGCAGTCACCTATCCGGACCCGTTTTAGTGCCTACGCGGAGCCCCACCGGGCCTTCACAACTGGACTGCCGCTGTTATCTACCCGAAGGAGTTATCCGGCTGGCTCCTCCGTCGCGACGTTACCTGAATGCCCATCTGCGGCCTGCTAACCGTTAGCTGTCTTACCGGCTGCTATCTGAATAGACAATCGGACAATTTATTTATTTTTATTATTATTATGTTTCTTCTTGGGCCTCTATAACTATATCTATTGTTTTTATTTTTGTTGTTGGTGTGTGATTTGGATTAATCCCCTCTACCCCTCTACGGAACCCCACTAATCTACTGACGGAACGCAAGAGGTGGCTAATAACAGACCTCCATCCTATGCCAGCTTGCTACCGATGGCCCGGCTAGCTGTCTAAATCGCCGTGGCCCCCAACCAACCTCTCCACTCACTGGACCCTTTTGATCACTCTACTAAGGATGCCTCTCCTTAATGTCAATACGTCTTGTCCATTGCTGTTCTGGTTAGTGTTTATTGGCTTATTTCACTGTAGAGCCTCTAGTCCTGCTCACTATACCTTATCCAACCTATTAGTTCCACCACCCACACATGCGATGACTTCTCCTGGTTTCAATGATGTTTCTAGAGACAATATCTCTCTCTTCATCACTCAATACCTAGGTTTACCTCCACTGTATTCACATCCTACCATACCTTTGTCTGTACATTATACGTTGATGCTATTTTATCGCCCCCGGAAACCTCCTTTTACTCTCTGTTCCAGACGTTCTAGACGACCAATTCTTATTGCTTTTAGCCGCACCCTTATTCTACTCCTCCTATGCTCCTCTGGCGATGTAGAGGTGAATCCAGGCCCTGCAGTGCCTAGCTCCACTCCTATTCCCCAGGCGCTCTCTTTTGACGACTTCTGTAACTGTAATAGCCTTGGTTTCATGCATGTTAACATTAGAAGCCTCCTCCCTAAGTTTGTTCTATTCACTGCTTTAGCACACTCTGCCAACCCGGATGTTCTAGCTGTGTCTGAATCCTGGCTTAGGAAGACCACCAAAAATTCAGAAATTTTAATTCCAAACTACAACATTTTCAGACAAGATAGAACTGCCAAAGGGGGCGGTGTTGCAATCTACTGCAAAGATAGCCTGCAGAGTTCTGTCCTACTATCCAGGTCTGTACCCAAACAATTTGAACTTCTACTTTTAAAAATCCACCTCTCTAAAAACAAGTCTCTCACCGTTGCCGCCTGCTATAGACCACCCTCTGCCCCCAGGTGTGCTCTGGACACCATATGTGAACTGATTGCCCCCCATCTATCTTCAGAGCACGTGCTGCTAGGCGACCTAAACTGGAACATGCTTAACACCCCAGCCATCCTACAATCTAAGCTTGATGCCCTCAATCTCACTCAAATTATCAATGAACCTACCAGGTACCTCCCCAAAGCCTTAAACACGGGCACCCTCATAGATATCATCCTAACCAACTTCCCCTCTAAATACACCTCTGCTGTCTTCAACCAAGATCTCAGCGATCACTGCCTCATTGCCTGCATCCGTAATGGGTCAGCGGTCAAACGACCTCCACTCATCACTGTAAAACGCTCCCTGAAACACTTCAGCGAGCAGGCCTTTCTAATCGACCTGGCCGGGGTATCCTGGAAGGATATTGATCTCATCCCGTCAGTAGAGGATGCCTGGATATTTAAAAAAATGACTTCCTAACCATCTTAAATAAACATGCCCCATTCAAGAAATGTAGAACCAGGAACAGATATAGCCATTGGTTCTCCCCAGACCTGACTGCCCTTAACCAACACAAAAACATCCTATGGCGTTCTGCATTAGCATCGAACAGCCTCCGTGATATGCAGCTGTTCAGGGAAGCTAGAAACCATTATACACAGGCAGTTAGAAAAGCCAAGGCTAGCTTTTTCAAGCAGAAATTTGGTTCCTGCAACACTAACTCAAAAAAGTTATGGGACACTGTAAAGTCCATGGAGAATAAGAACACCTCCTCCCAGCTGCCCACTGCACTGAAGATAGAAACACTGTCACCACTGATAAATCCACCATAATTGAGAATTTCAATAAGCATTTTTCTACGGCTGGCCATGCTTTCCACCTGGCTAATCCTATCCCGGTCAACAGCACTGCACCCCCAACAGCAACTCGCCCAAGCCTTCCCCATTTCTCCTTCTCCCAAATCCGTTCAGCTGATGTTCTGTAAGAGCTGCAAAATCTGGACCCCTACAAATCAGCCGGGCCAGACAATTTGGACCCTTTCTTTCTAAAATTATCTGCCGAAATGGTTGCCACCCTATTACTAGCCTGTTCAACCTCTCTTTCGTGTCGTCTGAGATTCCCAAAGATTGGAAAGCAGCTGCGGTCACCCCTCTCTTCAAAGGGGGGGACACTCTTGACCCAAACTGCTACAGACCTATATCTATCCTACCATGCCTTTCTAAGGTCTTCGAAAGCCAAGTCAACAAACAGATTACCGACCATTTCGAATCTCACCATACCTTCTCTGCTATGCAATCTGGTTTCAGAGCTGGTCATGGGTGCTCCTCAGCCAAGCTCAAGGTCCTAAACGATATCTTAACCGCCATCGATAAGAAACATTACTGTGCAGCCGTATTCATTGATCTGGCCAAGGCTTTCGACTCTGTCAATCACCACATCCTCATCGGCAGACTCGACAGCCTTGGTTTCTCAAATGATTGCCTCGCCTGGTTCACCAACTACTTCTCTGATAGAGTTCAGTGTGTCAAATCGGAGGGTCTGCTGTCCGGACCTCTGGCAGTCTCTATGGGGGTGCCACAGGGTACAATTATTGGACCGACTCTCTTCTCTGTATACATCAATGAGGTCACTCTTGCTGCTGGTGAGTCCCTGATCCACCTCTACGCAGACGACACCATTCTGTATACTTCTGGCCCTTCTTTGGACACTGTGTTAACAACCCTCCAGGCAAGCTTCAATGCCATACAACTCTCCTTCCGTGGCCTCCAATTGCTCTTAAATACAAGTAAAACTAAATGCATGCTCTTCAACCGATCGCTATCTGCACCTATCTGCCTGTCCAACATCACTACTCTGGACGGCTCTGACTTAGAATACGTGGACAACTACAAATACTTAGGTGACTGGTTAGACTGTAAACTCTCCTTCCAGACCCATATCAAACATCTCCAATCCAAAGTTAAATAAAAAAAAAAAAAAAATTATTTAACCAGGTAGGCTAGTTGAGAACAAGTTCTCATTTGCAACTGCGACCTGGCCAAGATAAAGCATAGCAGTGTGAACAGACAACATAGAGTTACACATGGAGTAAACAATTAACAAGTCAATAACACAGTAGAAAAAAAGGGGAGTCTATATACATTGTGTGTAAAAGGCATGAGGAGGTAGGCGAATAATTACAATTTTGCAGATTAACACTGGAGTGATAAATGATCAGATGATCATGTACAGGTAGAGATATTGGTGTGCAAAAGAGCAGAAAAGTACATAAATATATAATATATATATATATAAAAAAATATATAACAGTATGGGGATGAGGTAGGTGAAAAAGGGTGGGCTATTTACCGATAGACTATATACAGCTGCAGCGATCGGTTAGCTGCTCATATAGCAGATGTTTGAAGTTGGTGAGGGAGATAAAAGTCTCCAACTTCAGCGATTTTTGCAATTCGTTCCAGTCACAGGCAGCAGAGTACTGGAACGAAAGGCGGCCAAATGAGGTGTTGGCTTTAGGGATGATCAGTGAGATACACCTGCTGGAGCGCGTGCTACGGAAGGGTGTTGCCATCGTGACCAGTGAACTGAGATAAGGCGGAGCTTTACCTAGCATGGACTTGTAGATGACCTGGAGCCAGTGGGTCTGGCGACGAATATGTAGCGAGGGCCAGCCGACTAGGGCATACAAGTCGCAGTGGTGGGTGGTATAAGGTGCTTTAGTGACAAAACGGATGACACTGTGATAAACTGCATCCAGTTTGCTGAGTAGAGTGTTGGAAGCAATTTTGTAGATGACATCGCCAAAGTCGAGGATCGGTAGGATAGTCAGTTTTACTAGGGTAAGCTTGGCGAATTGGCTTCCTATTTCGCAACAAAGCATCCTTCACTCATGCTGCCAAACATACCCTTGTAAAACTGACCATCCTACCAATCCTCGGCTTTGGCGATGTCATTTACAAAATAGCCTCCAATACCCTACTCAACAAATTGGATGCAGTCTATCACAGTGCAATACGTTTTGTCACCAAAGCCCCATAGCCCACCTATAATTTAGCCCAAACAACTACCTCTTTCCCAACTGTATTTAATTAATTTATTTATTTTGCTCCTTTGCACCCCATTATTTTTATTTCTACTTTGCACATTCTTCCATTGCAAAACTACCATTCCAGTGTTTTACTTGCTATATTGTATTTACTTTGCCACCATGGCCTTTTTTTGCCTTTACCTCCCTTATCTCACCTCATTTGCTCACATTGTATATAGACTTGTTAATACTGTATTATTGACTGTATGTTTGTTTTACTACATGTGTAACTCTGTGTCGTTGTATCTGTCGAACTGCTTTGCTTTATCTTGGCCAGGTCGCAATTGTAAATGAGAACTTGTTCTCAACTTGCCTACCTGGTTGAATAAAGGTGAAATAAATGAATAAATAAATAAAATAAATTGAAATAAATGTTTTTAGGCCCTAATCTATGGATTTCACAACTGGGCAGGGGCGTAGCCAGGGATGTGCCTGGGAGGGTATAGGCCCAGCCACTAAGGAGCCCAACCAACCAGAATATGGTTTTCCCCACAAAATGAGTCTCTATTACAGACAGAAATACTCTTCAGTTTCATCAGTTGTCCAGGTGACTGGTCTCAGACGATCCCGCAGGTGAAGAGGCCAGATGTGGAGGTCTGCATTGATATTACAGACAGAAATACTCTTCAGTTTCATCAGTTGTCCAGGTGACTGGTCTCAGACGATCCCGCAGGTGAAGAGGCCAGATGTGGAGGTCTGCGTTGATATATTACAGACAGAAATACTCTTCAGTTTCATCAGTTGTCCAGGTGACTGCCAATTGCACTGTTCTGTAGAATAGCGTTGTGTGGCAAAACGACACAGAGTAGCATTTTATTGTCCCTGGCACAAGGTGCACCTGTGTAATGACCATGCTGTTTAATCTATTTCTTGATATGCCACACTTGTCAGGTGGATGGATTATCTTAACAAGCGTTTACTTTGGCCGTAAGCATCAACTCCTAGGAGGTAACGAAACATGCTCGTTTGATGGAGAAGGGGGACTGATTTCTGTCTCTCTGTCTCTGTCTCTGTCTCTGTCTCTGTCTCTCTCTCTCTCTCTCTCTCTCTCTCTCTCTCTCTCTCTCTCTCTCTCTCTCTCTCTCTCTCTCTCTCTCTCTCTCTCTCTCTCTCTCTCCATCTCTCTCTCTCTCTCTCTCTCTCTCTCTCTGTCTCTCTGTCTCTCTCTCTCTCTCCATCTCTCTCCATCTCTCTCTCTCTCTCTCTCTCTCTCTCTCTCTCTCTCTCTCTCTCTCTCTCTCTCTCTCTCTCTCTCTCTCTCTCTCTCTCTCTCTCTCTCTCTCTCTCTCTCTCTCTCTCTCTCTCTCTCTCTCTCTCTGTGTGTGTCTCTCTCTGTCTCTCTCTCTCTGTCTCTCTCTCTCTCCCTCTCTCTAGTTACGTGCAGTGGCAGTGGTAATATTTGGCACACAGGGCGAGCCTTTGCGTGTCAGTCTGCGGTACCCTTTCCCTGTAAGCAGACAGAGCTGGGAGGTGTTTGTGCAACGGTAAGGGTGTGGCCGGGCGTTGAGGCTGAGGTTCAGGTGTGTTCCCCCAGGCCACCGTTTTCTCTAATCCAAACAGAATAGCTTGCCTCAGTGGGCCTTGGAATCAGGTATGCACTTTGAAGACTTCTGCGGTAATAACTATCTGTTACACGTCTGGTTCTGTGTTTACCTGGTGCTTGCCTTGGATGCCTGGTGGTGCGGGAAGAGGGAGTGAGAGAGAGAGAGAGAGAGAGAGAGAGAGAGAGAGAGAGAGAGAGAGAGAGAGAGAGAGAGAGAGAGAGAGAGAGAGCAAGCTGGTCCTGGGGCTCTGTTCACAAACATAAACACACCCTACAGAGCTCCAGGACAGCAGCACAATTAGACCCAACCAAATCATGAGAAAACAAAAAGATAATTACTTGACACATTGGAAAGAATTAACAAAAAAACTGAGCAAACTGGAATGCTATTTGGCCCTACACAGAGAGTACACAGCGGCAGAATACCTGACCACTGTGACTGACCCAAAATTAAGGAAAGCTTTGACTATGTACAGACTCAGTGAGCATAGCCTTGCTATTGAGAAAGGCTGCCGTAGGCAGACATGGCTCTCAAGAGAAAACAGGCTATGTGCTCACTGCCCACAAAATGAGGTGGAAACTGAGCTGCACTTCCTAACCTCCTGCCCAATGTTTGACCATATTAGAGAGACATATTTCCCTCAGATTACACAGATCCACAAAGAATTTGAAAACAAATCCAATTTTGAAAAAATCCCATATCTACTGGGTGAAATTCCACAGTGTGCCATCACAGCAGCAAGATTTGTGACCTGTTGCCATGAGAAAAGGGCAACCAGTGAAGAACACACACCATTGTTAATACAACCCATATTTATGCTTATTTATTTCATCTTGTGTCCTTTAACCATTTGTACATTGTTAAAACACTGTATATATATATATATATATATATATAATATGACATTTGTAATGTCTTTATTGTTTTGAAACTTATGTATGTGTAATGTTTACTGTTCATTTGTATTGTTTATTTCACTTTATATAGTATCTACCTCACTTGCTTTGGCAATGTTAACACATGTTTCCCATGCCAATAAAGCCCTTGAATTGAATTGAATTGAGAGAGAGAGAGATGAGAGAGAGAGAGAAAGAGAGAGAGTGAGTGAGTGAGTGAGTGAGTGAGTGAGTGAGTGAGTGAGTGAGTGAGTGAGTGAGTGAGACAGGTCTCACACTAGTGTATCATTCCAGACCTACACAAACAGACAGACAGACAGACAGACAGACAGACAGACAGACAGACAGACAGACAGACAGACAGACAGACAGACAGACAGACAGACAGACAGACAGACAGACAGATTGCTTGTAGGATGAACATGAAACAGGTCATGTTTCTCTAAAGCGATGTCTGTTCTAAGGGTTTATCCTACACAAAACAATGCTGTCTAATGTACTATACAGCCAAACAGGATCATGAACATATTTAGAACAACTTACAAAATATTCTGGAAAATATTCTGTGTTCCGGAATCCTATTAAAACAGATTAAATCTAAATCATGTCCAAGAGTGAAAGTATAATTAATTTCTTCCCAGTACGACATGGGCTTAATTTAACGATCCTAATCATAGAATTACACAAATAATTCATTCATTCACTAGGATCTCTGTGGGTCTCGTCATAGAACTACATATATAATCTCTATTAATTCAATAGGATCTCTGTTCATCTAGTCGTAAAGATGTGTCATTTAAATTTTAAAATGTATTAACATTTCATTGTGGCATAAACACAACCATAAACACAACCATAAACACAACCATAAACACAACCATAAACACAACCATAAACACAACCATAAACACAACCATAAACACAACCATAAACACAACCATAAACACAACCATAAACACAACCATAAACACAACCATAAACACAACCATAAACACAACCATTCATGATGTTTTCATCTGATTGTCAAATTACTTCGAAGAGCTCCTTCACATGTGTAGCCAGATGGTGAAAGCACATAGCTGGATTCATTTTGATCCACTAGATGGCACTGTCCCTTTAAGAGAGACCCATAAATAATGTCTGCAAGCGGTTATGGGAGGTGTTTTTGACTGTTAGTAACTCCACTCACTACTTGTAGTTGTATAGTCTGTTAGTAACTCCACTCACTACTTGTAGCTGTATAGTCTGTTAGTAACTCCACTCACTACTTGTAGCTGTATAGTCTGTTAGTAACTCCACTCACTACTTGTAGTTGTATAGTCTGTTAGTAACTCCACTCACTACTTGTAGTTGTATAGTCTGTAACTCCACTCACTACTTGTCATTGTATAGTCTGTTAGTAACTCCACTCTACTTGTAGTTGTATAGTCTGTTAGTAACTCCACTCACTACTTGTAGTTGTATAGTCTGTTAGTAACTCCACTCACTCTGTTAGTAACTCCACTCACTACTTGTAGTTGTATAGTCTGTTTGTAACTCCACTCACTACTTGTAGTCTGTTGTATAGTCTGTTAGTAACTCCACTCACTACTTGTAGTTGTATAGTCTGTTAGTAACTCCACTCACTACTTGTAGCTGTATAGTCTGTTAGTAACTCCACTCACTACTTGTAGTTGTATAGTCTGTTAACTCCACTCACTACTTGTAGTTGTATAGTCTGTTAGTAACTCCACTCACTACTTGTAGTTGTATAGTCTGTTAGTACTCCACTCACTCCACTCACTACTTGTAGTTGTATAGTCTGTTAGTAACTCCACTCACTACTTGTAGTTGTATAGTCTGTTAGTAACTCCACTCACTACTTGTAGTTGTATAGTCTGTTAGTAACTCCACTCACTACTTGTAGTTGTATAGTCTGTTAGTAACTCCACTCACTACTTGTAGCTGTATAGTCTGTTAGTAACTCCACTCACTACTTGTAGTTGTATAGTCTGTAACTCCACTCACTACTTGTCATTGTATAGTCTGTTAGTAACTCCACTCACTACTTGTAGTTGTATAGTCTGTTAGTAACTCCACTCACTACTTGTAGTTGTATAGTCTGTAACTCCACTCACTACTTGTCATTGTATAGTCTGTTAGTAACTCCACTCACTACTTGTAGTTGTATAGTCTGTTAGTATCTCCACTCACTACTTGTAGTTGTATAGTCTGTTAGTAACTCCACTCACTACTGTAGTTGTACAGTCTGTTAGTAACTCCACTCACTACTTGTCATTGTATAGTCTGTTAGTATCTCCACTCACTTCTTGTAGCTGTATAGTCTGTTAGTAACTCCACTCACTACTTGTAGTTGTATAGTCTGTTAGTAACTCCACTCACTACTTGTCGTTGTATAGTCTGTTAGTAACTCCACTCACTACTTGTCGTTGTATAGTCTGTAACTCCACTCACTACTTGTAGTTGTATAGTCTGTTAGTAGTGGATCTAGGTATTCAATGGATTTAGGTATTCAAGGTATTCAAGGGATCTAGGTATTCAATGTATTCAAGGGATTTAGGTATGTAAGGGATCTAGGTATTCAAGGTATTCAAGGGATCTAGGTATTCAAGGGATCTAGGTATTCAAGGGATGTAGGTATTCAAGGTATTCAAGGGATCTAGATATTCAAGGTATTCAAGGGATCTAGATATTCAAGGTATTCAAGGGATTTAGGTATGCAAGGGGATCTAGTTATTCAAGTTATTCAAGGGATTTAGGTATGTAAGGGATCTAGGTATTCAAGGTATTCACGGGATCTAGGTATTCAAGGGATGTAGGTATTCAAGGTATTCAAGGGATCTAGATATTCAAGGTATTCAAGGGATCTAGGTATTCAAGGTATTCAAGGGATCTAGATATTCAAGGGATCTAGGTATTCAAGGGATCTAGGTATTCAAGGGATCTAGGTATTCAAGGTATTCAAGGGATTTAGGTATTCAAGGGATGTAGGTATTCAAGGGATGTAGGTATTCAAGATATTCAAGGGATCTAGGTATTCAAGGGATCTAGGTATTCAATGGATCTAGGTATTCAAGGGATCTAGGTATTCAAGGGATCTAGGTATTCAAGGGATGTAGGTATTCAAGGTATTCAAGGGATCTAGATATTCAAGGTATTCAAGGGATCTAGGTATTCAAGGGATCTAGGTATTCAAGGGATCTAGGTATTCAATGTATTCAAGGGATCTAGGTATTGAAGGGATCTAGGTATTCAAGGGATCTAGGTATTGAAGGGATCTAGGTATTCAAGGGATCTAGGTATTCAATGGATCTAGGTATTCAAGGGATGTAGGTATTCAATGGATCTAGGTATTCAAGGGATCTAGGTATTCAAGGGATGTAGGTATTCAAGGGATGTAGGTATTCAAGGTATTCAAGGGATTTAGGTATTCAAGGGATCTAGGTATTCAATGGATCTAGGTATTGAAGGGATCTAGGTATTCAGGGATGGTATTCTAGGTATTCATTTAGGAAGGGATTTATTTATTGAAGGGATTTAGGTATTCAATGGATCTAGGTATTGAAGGGATCTAGGTATTCAAGGGATGTAGGTATTCAAGGGATCTAGGTATTCAAGGGATCTAGGTATTGAAGGGATCTAGGTATTCAAGGGATGTAGGTATTCAAGGGATGTAGGTATTCAAGGGATCTAGGTATTCAAGGGATCTAGGTATTCAAGGGATCTAGGTATTCAAGGGATCTAGGTATTCAAGGGATGTAGGTATTCAAGGGATGTAGGTATTCAAGGTATTCAAGGGATTTAGGTATTCAAGGGATCTAGGTATTCAATGGATCTAGGTATTGAAGGGATCTAGGTATTCAAGGGATGTAGGTATTCAAGGGATGTAGGTATTCAAGGTATTCAAGGGATTTAGGTATTC
Organism: Oncorhynchus keta; assembly: GCF_023373465.1. Lineage (NCBI taxonomy): Eukaryota > Metazoa > Chordata > Actinopteri > Salmoniformes > Salmonidae > Oncorhynchus > Oncorhynchus keta. Next base: position 4,637,276 of record NC_068434.1, read on the forward strand.
AAGGGATCTAGGTATTCAATGGATCTAGGTATTGAAGGGATTTAGGTATTCAATGGATCTAGGTATTGAAGGGATCTAGGTATTCAAGGGATGTAGGTATTCAAGGGATCTAGGTATTCAAGGGATCTAGGTATTCAAGGGATCTAGGTATTCAAGGGATCTAGGTATTGAAGGGATCTAGGTATTCAAGGGATCTAGGTATTGAAGGGATCTAGGTATTCAAGGGATCTAGGTATTCAATGGATCTAGGTATTCAAGGGATGTAGGTATTCAATGGATCTAGGTATTCAAGGGATCTAGGTATTCAAGGGATCTAGGTATTCAAGGTATTCAAGATATTTAGGTATGCAAGGGATCTAGGTATTCAATGGATCTAGGTATTCAAGGGATCTAGGTATTCAAGGGATGTAGGTATTCAAGGGATCTTCTTTCTACAACCTGATTTTTTTGGTTTGTGTGGTTGACTATTCCTGATACAGACGGGAAACTATTGAGTGTGAAAACCCGCGGCAGCGCTGCAGTTCTTGACACAAAACGGTGCACCTGGCACCTAACGACCATATCCCCGCTCAAAGGCACGTACATATTTTGTCTTGCCCAGTCACACTCTGAATGGCACACATACACAATCCAGGTCTCAGCTGTCTCAAGCCTTATCCTGTCTCCTCCCCTTTCATCTACACTGATTGAAGTGGATTTAACATCAATAAAGGGATCATATCTTTCACCTGGATTCACCTGGTCAGTCTATGTCATGGAAAGAGCAGGTGTTCTTAATGTTTTGTACACTCGGTGTATATTTATTTCCACACCACGAGGTTGGAATAATACTGGGAAATTGTGAAAATGATGATAATGCCCTTTTAGTTTAGGAGCTGTTTGAAAAGGCCATCTGAAATGCCAGCCTGTTTTGGAAGCATAACGTTTTTGCCTGCCTGGTGAAGGAAACTACTTTGTTGTTGTA
>NC_068434.1:4643239-4716623 GCF_023373465.1 Oncorhynchus keta
AGGGCAGGGCAGGGCAGGACAGGACAGGGCAGGGCAGGGCAGGGCAGGGCAAGACAGGACAGGACAAGATAGGACAGGGCAGGGCAGGGCAGGGCAAGACAGGACAGGACAAGATAGGACAGGGCAGGGCAGGGCAAGATAGGACAGGGCAGGGCAGGGCAAGATAGGACAGGGCGGGCAGGGCAGGACAGGGCAGGACAGGACAGGGCAGGGCAAGATAGGACAGGGCAGGGCAGGGCAGGGCAAGATAGGACAGGGCAGGGCAGGACAGGACAGGACAGGACAGGACAGGTCAGGGCAGGGCAGGGCAAGATAGGACAGGGCAGGGCAGGGCAGGGCAAGATAGGGCAGGGCAGGACAGGGCAGGGCAAGATAGGACAGGACAGGACAGGACAGGGAACGGCAGGACAGGGCAAGATAGGACAGGGCAGGGCAGGGCAGGGCAGGGGGGCTCCTTCACTGAGGGGGGGTCACTTCAGACACACTAAACAGCAACTGAAGTGAAAGGTGAATGAAGGAAGGAAGAGAAGGAAAGGAAGGAGAGGTGAAAGACTAAATGGCCAACCCCCTTTGTGAGGTCAGAGTGCATCCTCTATGTGCGCCGTCTCAAATGGACACCTATTTCCTGTATAGAGCACGACAGGCTCATTGTAATGGCTGGAATGGAATCCATGGAACAGAGTGAAACATGTGACTTCCATATGTTTCATGTCTTCCGTCGTGTTCCATTCATTCCATTCCAGCCGTTACAAAGAGCCTGTCCTCCCATAGGTCCTCCCACCAGCCTCCTCTGTACAGTACACAGTATAGGCACAGGGAGTTGTTTACAGCAACACGGTGAGGTAAATCAAAAACCCCTAAATTACAAAACCAAAGGAGTAAAGAAAACAGTCTTAACTAAGGTTGTAACATTTCTGAGACTTTATACAACTTTTTACAACGATTTTTCCTAAATTAAAGTTGGAGTTTGGAATCAGAAGAGAAGAAGAAGCTAATCCTCCCAACTGGAAATGTTCCCCTGAGATCTGTAAAAACTAAAGCCTCACAAACTGGTGTCCTACTCAAATGTCTGAAACTAAGCAGGGTGCCCTATTCTCTTCTCTCCTGACCACCCACCTCTTCTCTCCTGACCACCCACCTCTTCTCACCTGACCACCCAACTCTTCTCTCCTGACCACCCAACACTTCTCTCCTGACCACCCAACACTTCTCTCCTGACCACCCACCTCTTCTCACCTGACCACCCAACACTTCTCACCTGACCACCCACCTCTTCTCTCCTGACCACCAAACAATTCTCTCCTGACCACCCACCTCTTCTCTCCTGACCACCCACCTCTTCTCTCCTGACCACCCACCTCTTCTCTCCTGACCACCCACATCTTCTCTCCTGACCACCCACCTCTTCTCTCCTGACCACCCTATTCTCTTCTCTCCTGACCACCCACCTCTTCTATCCTGACCACCCTATTCTCTTCTCTCCTGACCACCCACCTCTTCTCTCCTGACCACCCACCTCTTCTCTCCTGACCACCCACCTCTTCTCTCCTGACCACCCACATCTTCTCTCCTGACCACCCACCTCTTCTCTCCTGACCACCCTATTCTCTTCTCTCCTGACCACCCACCTCTTCTCTCCTGACCACGCACCTCTTCTCTCCTGACCACGCACCTCTTCTCTCCTGACCACCCACCTCTTCTCACCTGACCACCCACCTCTTCTCTCCTGACCACCCACCTCTTCTCTCCTGACCACCCACCTCTTCTCTCCTGACCACCCACCTCTTCTCTCCTGAAAACCCACCTCTTCTCTCCTGACCACCCACATCTTCTCTCCTGACCACCCTATTCTCTTCTCACCTGACCACCCACCTCTTCTCTCCTGACCACGCACCTCTTCTCACCTGACCACCCACCTCTTCTCTCCTGACCACCAAACATTCTGTCCTGACCACCCACCTCTTCTCACCTGACCACCCACCTCTTCTCTCCTGACCACCATATTCTCTTCTCTACTGACCACCCACCTCTTCTCTCCTGACCACCCACCTCTTCTCTCCTGACCACCCACCTCTTCTCTCCTGACCACCCTCTTCTCTTCTCTCCTGACCACCCACCTCTTCTCTCCTGACCACCCACCTCTACTCTCCTGACCACCCACCTCTTCTCTCCTGACCACCCACCTCTTCTATCCTGACCACCCACCTCTTCTATCCTGACCACCCACCTCTTCTCTCCTGACCACCCACCTCTTCTCTCCTGACCACCCACCTCTTCTCTCCTGACCACCCACCTCTTCTCTACTGACCACCCAACACTTCTCTACTGACCACCCACCTCTTCTCTCCTGACCACCCACCTCTTCTCTCCTGACCACCCACCTCTTCTCTCCTGACCACCCTCTTCTCTTCTCTCCTGACCACCCACCTCTTCTCTCCTGACCACCCACCTCTACTCTCCTGACCACCCACCTCTTCTCTCCTGACCACCCACCTCTTCTATCCTGACCACCCACCTCTTCTATCCTGACCACCCACCTCTTCTCTCCTGACCACCCACCTCTTCTCTCCTGACCACCCACCTCTTCTCTCCTGACCACCCACCTCTTCTCTACTGACCACCCAACACTTCTCTACTGACCACCCACCTCTTCTCTCCTGACCACCCACCTCTTCTCTCCTGACCACCCACCTCTTCTCTCCTGACCACCCTATTCTCTTCTCTCCTGACCACCCACCTCTTCTCTCCTGACCACCCACCTCTACTCTCCTGACCACCCACCTCTTCTCTCCTGACCACCCACCTCTACTCTCCTGACCACCCACCTCTTCTCTCCTGACCACCCACCTCTTCTCTCCTGACCACCCACCTCTTCTCTCCTGACCACCCACCTCTTCTCTCCTGACCACCCACCTCTTCTCTCCTGACCACCCACCTCTTCTCTCCTGACCACCCACCTCTTCTCTACTGACCACCCAACACTTCTCTACTGACCACCCACCTCTTCTCTCCTGACCACCCACCTCTTCTCTCCTGACCACCCACCTCTTCTCTCCTGACCACCCTATTCTCTTCTCTCCTGACCACCCACCTCTTCTCACCTGACCACCCACCTCTTCTCTCCTGACCACCATCAACATTGCTGCTATAACAGCCTCCTCTCTTCTGGGAAGGCTTTCCACTAGATGTTGTAACATTGCTGCTATAACAGCCTCCACTCTTCTGGGAAGGCTTTCCACTAGCAGGAGGGCACTAGCGGGAGGGCACTAGCGGGAGGGCACTAGTGGGAGGGCACTAGTGCGAGGGCACTACTGGGAGGGCACTAGTGGGAGGGCACTAGTGGGAGGGCACTAGTGGGAGGGCACTAGTGTGAGGGCACTAGCGGGAGGGCACTAGTGGGAGGGCACTAGTGTGAGGGCACTAGCGGGAGGGCACTAGTGGGAGGGCACTAGTGTGAGGGCACTAGCGGGAGGGCACTAGTGGGAGGGCACTAGCGGGAGGGCACTAGACAGAGGGCACTAGCAGGAGGGCACTAGCGGGACGGCACTAGTGGGAGGGCACTAGCGGGAGGGCACTAGACAGAGGGCACTAGCAGGAGGGCACTAGCGGGACGGCACTAGCGGGAGGGCACTAGAGGGAGGGCACTAGACAGAGGGCACTAGTGGGAGGGCACTAGTGGGAGGGCACTAGTGAGAGGGCACTAGACGGAGGGCACTAGACGGAGGGCACTAGTGGGAGGGCACTAGATGGAGGGCACTAGACGGAGGGCACTAGACGGAGGGCACTAGTGGGAGGGCACTAGTGGGAGGGCACTAGTGGGAGGGCACTAGACGGAGGGCACTAGCGGGAGGGCACTAGCAGGAGGGCACTAGTGGGAGGGCACTAGTGGGAGGGCAATAGTGGGAGGGCCCTAGTGGGAGGGCACTAGTGGGAGGGCACTAGACGGAGGGCACTAGTGGGAGGGCACTAGACGGAGGGCACTAGTGGGAGGGGACTAGCGGGAGGGCACTAGCAGGAGGGCAGTAGACGGAGGGCACTAGTGGGAGGGCAATAGTGGGAGGGCCCTAGTGGGAGGGCACTAGACGGAGGGCACTAGTGGGAGGGCACTAGTGGGAGGGCACTAGTGGGAGGGCACTAGCGGGAGGGCACTAGCGGGACGGCACTAGCGGGAGGGCACTAGAGGGAGGGCACTAGTAGGAGGGCACTAGTGGGAGGGCACTAATGGGAGGGCACTAGTGGGAGGGCACTAGTAGGAGGGCACTAGTGGGAGGGCACTAGTGGGAGGGCACTAGTGGGAGGGCACTAGTGGGAGGGCACTAGTAGGAGGGCACTAGTAGGATGGCACTAGTGGGAGGGCACTAGTGGGAGGGCACTAGTGGGAGGGCACTAGTGGAGGGCACTAGTGGAAGGGCACTAGTGGGAGGGCACTAGTGGGAGGGCACTAGTGGGAGGGCACTAGTGGGAGGGCACTAGTGGGAGGGCACTAGTAGGAGGGCACTAGTAGGAGGGCACTAGTGGGAGGGCACTAGTGGGAGGGCACTAGACGGAGGGCACTAGTGGGAGGGCACTAGCGGGACGGCACTAGAGGGAGGGCACTAGACGGAGGGCACTAGTGGGAGGGCACTAGACGGAGGGCACTAGTGGGAGGGCACTAGACGGAGGGCACTAGTGGGAGGGCACTAGCGGGACGGCACTAGAGGGAGGGCACTAGTGGGAGGGCACTAGTGGGAGGGCACTAGCAGGAGGGCACTAGCGGGAGGGCACTAGAGGGAGGGCACTAGACGGAGGGCACTAGTGGGAGGGCACTAGACGGAGGGCACTAGTGGGAGGGCACTAGACGGAGGGCACTAGTGGGAGGGCACTAGACGGAGGGCACTAGTGGGAGGGCACTAGCGGGACGGCACTAGAGGGAGGGCACTAGTGGGAGGGCACTAGTGGGAGGGCACTAGCAGGAGGGCACTAGCGGGACGGCACTAGCGGGAGGGCACTAGAGGGAGGGCACTAGACGGAGGGCACTAGTGGGAGGGCACTAGCAGGAGGGCACTAGCGGGACGGCACTAGCGGGAGGGCACTAAAGGGAGGGCACTAGTGGGAGGGCACTAGTGGGAGGGCACTAGCAGGAGGGCACTAGCGGGACGGCACTAGCGGGAGGGTGGGAGGGCACTAGTGGGAGGGCACTGGGAGGGCAGGAGGGCACTAGCGGGAGGGCACTAGTGGGAGGGCACTAGTGGGAGGGCACTAGCAGGAGGGCACTAGCGGGACGGCACTAGCGGGAGGGCACTAGAGGGAGGGCACTAGTGGGAGGGCACTAGTGGGAGGGCACTAGTGGGAGGGCACTAGTAGGAGGGCACTAGCGGGAGGGCACTAGCAGGAGGGCACTAGTGGGAGGGCACTAGCAGGAGGGCACTAGCGGGACGGCACTAGCGGGAGGGCACTAGAGGGAGGGCACTAGTGGGAGGGCACTAGTGGGAGGGCACTAGCAGGAGGGCACTAGCGGGACGGCACTAGCGGGAGGGCACTAGCGGGAGGGCACTTGTGGGAGGGCACTAGTGGGAGGGCACTAGCAGGAGGGCACTAGCGGGACGGCACTAGCGGGAGGGCACTAGAGGGAGGGCACTAGTGGGTGGGCACTAGTGGGAGGGCACTAGACGGAGGGCACTTGTGAGAGGGCACTAGTGGGAGGGCACTAGCAGGAGGGCACTAGTGGGAGGGCACTAGTGGGAGGGCACTAGTGGGAGGGCACTAGTAGGAGGGCACTAGTGGGAGGGCACTAGTGGGAGGGCACTAGCGGGACGGCACTAGCGGGAGGGCACTAGTGGGAGGGCACTAGTGGGAGGGCACTAGTGGGAGGGCACTAGTAGGAGGGCACTAGTGGGAGGGCACTAGTGGGAGGGCACTAGTAGGAGGGCACTAGTGGGAAGGTACTAGCGGGACGGCACTAGCGGGAGGGCACTAGAGGGAGGGCACTAGTGGGAGGGCACTAGTGGGAGGGCACTAGCAGGAGGGCACTAGCGGGACGGCACTAGCGGGAGGGCACTAAAGGGAGGGCACTAGTGGGAGGGCACTAGTGGGAGGGCACTAGACGGAGGGCACTTGTGGGAGGGCACTAGTGGGAGGGCACTAGCAGGAGGGCACTAGCGGGAGGGCACTAGTAGGAGGGCACTAGCAGGAGGGCACTAGCGGGACGGCACTAGTGGGAGGGCACTAGCAGGAGGGCACTAGCAGGAGGGCACTAGTGGGAGGGCACTAGCAGGAGGGCACTTGTGGGAGGGCACTAGTGGGAGGGCACTAGTAGGAGGGCACTAGCGGGAGGGCACTAGTAGGAGGGCACTAGTGGGAGGGCACTAGCAGGAGGGCACTAGCGGGACGGCACTAGCGGGAGGGCACTAGAGGGAGGGCACTAGTGGGAGGGCACTAGTGGGAGGGCACTAGTGGGAGGGCACTAGCAGGAGGGCACTAGCGGGATGGCACTAGCGGGAGGGCACTAGCGGGAGGGCACTTGTGGGAGGGCACTAGTGGGAGGGCACTAGCAGGAGGGCACTAGCGGGACGGCACTAGCGGGAGGGCACTAGAGGGAGGGCACTAGTGGGTGGGCACTAGTGGGAGGGCACTAGACGGAGGGCACTTGTGAGAGGGCACTAGTGGGAGGGCACTAGCAGGAGGGCACTAGTGGGAGGGCACTAGTGGGAGGGCACTAGTGGGAGGGCACTAGTAGGAGGGCACTAGTGGGAGGGCACTAGCGGGACGGCACTAGCGGGAGGGCACTAGTGGGAGGGCACTAGTGGGAGGGCACTAGTGGGAGGGCACTAGTAGGAGGGCACTAGTGGGAGGGCACTAGTGGGAGGGCACTAGTGGGAGGGCACTAGTGGGAAGGCACTAGCGGGACGGCACTAGCGGGAGGGCACTAGTGGGAGGGCACTAGTGGGAGGGCACTAGTGGGAGGGCACTAGCAGGAGGGCACTAGCGGGACGGCACTAGCGGGAGGGCACTAAAGGGAGGGCACTAGTGGGAGGGCACTAGTGGGAGGGCACTAGACGGAGGGCACTTGTGGGAGGGCACTAGTGGGAGGGCACTAGCAGGAGGGCACTAGCGGGAGGGCACTAGTGGGAGGGCACTAGTGGGAGGGCACTAGCAGGAGGGCACTAGCGGGACGGCACTAGCGGGAGGGCACTAGAGGGAGGGCACTAGTGGGAGGGCACTAGTGGGAGGGCACTAGTGGGAGGGCACTAGTAGGAGGGCACTAGTAGGAGGGCACTAGTGGGAGGGCACTAGCAGGAGGGCACTAGCGGGACGGCACTAGCGGGAGGGCGCTAGAGGGAGGGCACTAGTGGGAGGGCACTAGTGGGAGGGCACTAGTGGGAGGGCACTAGCAGGAGGGCACTAGCGGGACGGCACTAGCGGGAGGGCACTAGCGGGAGGGCACTTGTGGGAGGGCACTAGTGGGAGGGCACTAGACGGAGGGCACTTGTGGGAGGGCACTAGTGGGAGGGCACTAGCAGGAGGGCACTAGCGGGACGACACTAGCGGGAGGGCACTAGAGGGAGGGCACTAGTGGGAGGGCACTAGTGGGAGGGCACTAGTGGGAGGGCACTAGTAGGAGGGCACTAGTGGGAGGGCACTAGTGGGAGGGCACTAGTAGGAGGGCACTAGTGGGAGGGCACTAGCGGGAGGGCACTAGTAGGAGGGCACTAGTGGGAGGGCACTAGTGGGAGGGCACTAGTGGGAGGGCACTAGCGGGAGGGCACTAGTAGGAGGGCACTAGTAGGAGGGCACTAGTGGGAGGGCACTAGTGGGAGGGCACTAGTAGGAGGGCACTAGTGGGAGGGCACTAGTGGGAGGGCACTAGCTGGAGGGCACTAGCGGGACGGCACTAGCGGGAGGGCACTAGAGGGAGGGCACTAGTGGGAGGGCACTAGTGGGAGGGCACTAGTGGGAGGGCACTAGCAGGAGGGCACTAGCGGGACGGCACTAGCGGGAGGGCACTAGCGGGAGGGCACTAGTGGGAGGGCACTTGTGGGAGGGCACTAGTGGGAGGGCACTAGCAGGAGGGCACTAGCAGGAGGGCACTAGCAGGAGGGCACTAGCGGGACGGCACTAGCGGGAGGGCACTAGAGGGAGGGCACTAGTGGGAGGGCACTTGTGGGAGGGCACTAGTGGGAGGGCACTAGCGGGAGGGCACTAGAGGGAGGGCACTAGTGGGAGGGCACTAGTGGGAGGGCACTAGAGGGAGGGCACTAGTGGGAGGGCACTAGAGGGAGGGCACTAGTGGGAGGGCACTTGTGGGAGGGCACTAGTGGGAGGGCACTAGCGGGAGGGCACTAGAGGGAGGGCACTAGTGGGAGGGCACTAGTGGGAGGGCACTAGTGGGAGGGCACTAGTGGGAGGGCACTAGTGGGAGGGCACTAGACGGAGGGCACTTGTGGGAGGGCACTAGTGGGAGGGCACTAGTGGGGGGCACTAGCGGGAGGGCACTAGTGGGAGGGCACTAGTGGGAGGGCACTAGTGGGAGGGCACTAGAGGGAGGGCACTAGTGGGAGGGCACTAGTGGGAGGGCACTAGTGGGAGGGCACTTGTGGGAGGGCACTAGTGGGAGGGCACTAGCGGGAGGGCACTAGAGGAGGGCACTAGTGGGAGGGCACTAGTGGGAGGGCACTAGCGGGAGGGCACTAGAGGGAGGGCACTAGTGGGAGGGCACTTGTGGGAGGGCACTAGTGGGAGGGCACTAGTGGGAGGGCACTAGAGGGAGGGCACTAGTGGGAGGGCACTAGTGGGAGGGCACTAGAGGGAGGGCACTAGTGGGAGGGCACTAGTGGGAGGGCACTAGAGGGAGGGCACTTGTGGGAGGGCACTAGTGGGAGGGCACTAGCGGGACGGCACTAGCGGGAGGGCACTAGTGGGAGGGCACTAGTGGGAGGGCACTAGTGGGAGGGCACTAGTGGGAGGGCACTAGTGGGAGGGCACTAGTGGGAGGGCACTAGTGGGAGGGCACTAGTGGGAGGGCACTAGTGGGAGGGCACTAGTGGGAGGGCACTAGTGGGAGGGCACTAGTGGGAGGGCACTAGTGGGAGGGCACTAGACGGAGGGTTTGTGTCTGGGAGGGCACTAGTGGGAGGGCACGTGTGTACGGTGGGGTTTGTGTCTGTGTGTGGTTGAGCGTGTGTATGTGTCTGTGTGTGGTTGAGCGTGTGTGTGTGTGTGTTACACATTTCCATATGGACTGTGAGGATCTCGGAGGATGTTCTGGGTCGACACGGCTCTGGGACGGCTCTATACCCTCCCTTTTCTCTGCCCCCGGGGCCATGTCTGAGAATCTCAGACAGTTTAACATGTTCATATAGACACATCTGACTCTCTGGAGGTGTGTGAAAGGGGGGGGGGGAGTCGGTGGAGGGAGTTTACCTGCCAAGTTAATGTGCATTCGTTTGACTCTCTGTCTCTCTCTCTCTCTCTGTCTCGCTCTCACTCTCTCACTTCTCTTTCACACTCTCTCTCTCTCTCTCTCTCTCTCTCTCTCTCTCTCTCTCTCTCTCTCTCTCTCTCTCTCTCTCTCTCTCTCTCTCTCTCTCTCTCTCTCTCTCTCTCTCCCTCCCTCTCTCTCTTTCTTTCTGTCTGTCTCTGTCTCTGTCTCTGTCTCTGTCTCTGTCTCTGTCTCTCTCTCCCTCTGTCTCTCAATTCAATTCAATTCAAGGGCTTTATTGGCATGGGAAACATGTGTTAACATTGCCAAAGCAAGTGAGGTAGACAACATACAAAGTGAATATATAAAGTGAAAAACAACAAAAATTAACAGTAAACATTACACATACAGAAGTTTCAAAACAGTAAAGACATTACAAATGTCATATTATATATATATATACAATGTACAAATAGTTAAAGGACACAAGATAAAATAAATAAGCATAAATATGGGTTGTATTAACAATGGTGTTTGTTCTTCACTGGTTGCCCTTTTCTCGTGGCAACAGGTCACAAATCTTGCTGCTGTGATGGCACACTGTGGAATTTCACCCAGTAGATATGGGAGTTTTTTCAAAATTGGATTTGTTTTCGAATTCTTTATGGATCTGTGTAATCTGGGGGAAATATGTATCTCTAATGTCTCTCTCTCTCTCTCTCTCTCTCTCTCTGTCTCTCGCTCTCTCACTCTGACTTTGTCAAACTAACAGAGAGAGGTTGCTGTATGATTTGATGAACCACCTCATTCTGAACTACAGTATGTCATAGACAACACCATGCTTGACTGTAGGCAAGACACACTTGTCTTTTCACCTGGTTGCCGCCACACACGCTTGACACCATCTGAACCAAATAAGTTTATATTGGTATCATCAGACCACAGGTTCCAGTAATCCATGTCTTTAGTCTAATTGTCTTCAGCAAAATGCTAAATGTTTGCGAGCTTTCTTGTGCATCATCTTCAGAAGAGGCTTCCTTCTGGGACGACAGCCATGCAGACCAATTTGTGTACGGCGTATGGTCTGAGCACTGACAGGCTGACCCCCCCACCCCTTCGACCTCTGCAGCAATGCTGGCAGCACTCATACGTCTATTTCCCAAAGACAATGAGCTGTCAAGCATCAGGTGGAAAAGAAGCAGGAAGGCAGGTGATGATCCTGGTGTTCATGCAATTAATATACATGACAGACAGACAGACACGCAGGCAGGCAGGCAGGCAGGCAGGCAGGCAGGCAGGCAGGCAGGCAGGCAGACAGACAGACAGACAGACAGACAGACAGACAGACAGACAGACAGACAGACAGACAGACAGACAGACAGACAGACAGACAGACAGACAGACAGACAGACAGACAGACAGACAGACAGACAGACAGACACGCAGGCAGGCAGGCAGGCAGGCAGGCAGGCAGGCAGGCAGGCAGACAGACAGACAGACAGACAGACAGACAGACAGACAGACAGACAGACAGACAGACACATACATGCAAAGATAATATATTATTATATAGATTTTAGATTATAATTCAAGCGTAAAATTCAGGGTTTATAATATCCAGATAAGGAGCAGGTAAAAGGTTCAACTTTCAACTTTCAACTTTCAAGAGTCTGTATGTTGGAGTTCTAGTTTGGAGTTGTATTTTTATGATAACATAGTTACAGTATTTTAATGTGTATAGTATTGCTTACTAGGTGTGTCCAATCAATTGTGTAACCACTCACTCTTCCAATTAGGGCTAATTGATAAGCACCAAAAAAATAGGACCTTAGTAGTCTTCTATCTACCAAAACTATACCAAAACATACTATCGTGGACCTTAGTAGCTTCTATCTACCAAAACATACTATCGTGGACCTTAGTAGCTTCTATCTACCAAAACATACTATCAGGGACCTTAGTAGCCTCCCTCCTCTTTCTACTAGTCTGTATGTGTGTTTGAGTATCTGTTTTCAGGAAAGGACCCCCATTTTTTAAAATGTATTTATTTAACAGTTATTTAACTCAAAACAGTTAAATCAGTTAAGAACAAATTCTTATTTACCTTGGCGGCCTACACCGGCCGAACCCAGACGACGCTGGGCCAAGTGGGATATCCAATATCCCAACATTTCACCCAAATGTCCTGACAAGGAAGGAAAACAAGAGCGTTTTGGAAGTGAACATAAAAAATAATTAATATGCGCTGTCAAGTCAGGACTTTTTTCAGGTAGTCAATTTGTTCAAAAGTTATTTTAAGCATAAGAGTTCGTTTTAGGGTTTTTGGGGTTAAGTTCAGGGCTAAGGTCAGGGTTAAGGATATGGTTAAGAGTTAGTGTTACAGTTAGGTTCAGGGTTAAGAGTTAGTGTTATGGTTAGGTTCAGGGTTAGGTTCAGGGTTAAGAGTTAGTGTTACGGTTAGGTTCAGGGTTAAGAGTTAGTGTTATGGTTAGGTTCAGGGTTAAGAGTTAGTATTACGGTTAGGTTCAGGGTTAAGAGTTAGTGTTACGGTGGGTGTGTGGGTGGGTGTGTGCGTGCGTGCGTGGTGTGTGTGTGTGTGTGTGAAAAGAAAGGAGGTGGAAAGGTGGAGTTAAACTTTTCCCCACTTAGTGCACATCAGGTACCTTACTGCAGACGTGGGGAGTAATGCTGTATAACAAGATATACCTACCTACCTTCCTTCCTACCTACCTTCCTTCCTTCCTTCTTGCCTTCCTTCCCTCCCTCCCTGCCTGCCTGCCTCCCTCCCTCCCTCCCTCCCTCCCTCCCTCCCTCCCTCCCTCCTTCCTCCTTCCTTCCCTCCCTGCCTGCCTGCCTGCCCGCCCGCCTGCCTGCCTCCTCCCTCCCTCCCTCCCTCCTTCCTTCCTTCCTTCCTTCCTTCCTTCCTTCCTTCCTTCCTTCCTTCCTTCCTTCCTTCCTTCCTTCCTTCCTTCCTTCCTTCCCTCCCTCCCTCCCTCCCTCCCTTCCTGCCTCCCTTCCTTCCTTCCTTCCTTCCTCCTTCCCTCCCTCCCTCCCTCCCTCCCCTCCCCTTCCTTCCTTCCTTCCTTCCTTCCTTCCTTCCTTCCTGCCTCCCTTCCTTCCTTCCTCCTTTCATTCCTTCCTTCCTTCCATCCTTCCTTCCTTCCTTCCTTCCTTCCTTCCTTCCTTCCTTCCTTCCTTCCTTCCTTCCTTCCTTCCTTCCTTCCTTCCTTCCTTCCTTCCTTCCTTCCTGCCTCCCTTTCTTCCTTCCTTCCTCCTTTCCTTCGCTTCCTTCCTCCCTCCCTCCTTTCCTTCCTTCCTACTTTCCTTCCTTCCTCCTTTCCTTCGCTTCCTTCCTCCCTCCCTCCTTTCCTTCCTTCCTACTTTCCTTCCTCCCTTCCCTCCTTCATTCCTGCCCTGCCTCCCTGCCTCCTGCCCTGCGTGTGTTGGAGTGTGACCCTGGTCCATAGGGATGATGCATAGACTGTATAAAGACAAAACCATTGATGACGCTACATTGTTTCCTGTGTGATGTGGCGCTTTTAGAAGATCCACAAATATTGAACACAGAAACTCGTCATTTTCCCATCGACTATAACGAGGGATCCTGCTTTTTTTCTGAAAACATTGCTTACAGCCCCCCGGTCGGCCTTGAACTTGAAATCCTCAATGAGAGGCTGCAGTCGTTATAGAGCTCAGCTCGGCTCCTCAGCCCACTGGCTGGCTGGCTGGCTGGCTGGCTGGCCTCGTCCCAACCCGGCCAGCTCTCACAAGACGGGGTTAAAACGCGACAGAGTGAGGGATTAGTCCTGGGCTATGGGTTATGCTCCCGTGCCAAGCAGTAATCTCAGGTAGCATGTTGACCGTCAGGTTAGTGCTCCAACTCACCATGGGATCAGGGATCATTGAAGCTGGCTTTGTAGTCATTGCTACTTGTCTTGAAGTTTACAGAAGAACAGCATGTCTGCTACACAAGCCATTGTTTTATCTTTATTTAACTCTGCAAATCAGTTAGGAACGTGTTGTGTTGTCCTGGAGGCTTCCCTGTTCAGAGGAGACATGTAACGTGTTGTGTTCTCCTGGAGGCTTCCCTGTTCAGAGGAGACATGTAACATGTTGTGTTGTCCTGGAGGCTTCCAGGTTCAGAGGAAACGTGTCGTTTCAAGAGCTGTGTTTTTACTACGTTCTCCTCCGGGACATTGTTGTCCAACCAGAGTTCCAATGCAACAATGGTTGACTTGCGGAGCACCACAGAGAAAAAGTAGCTACAGATTACAGTCTACTGGCGAAAAGCAGCACCCCCTCCCTACCTTCTCCTTCTATATACTGCACAGGCTGGACTCTCCTCCGATGTGTTGAGAGTATCACCGCCAGTGTCAGCACTCATTGACTGAATGGTCAAAGCCTTCTAGAGACCGCTCCCTGAAGAAGTCTCCCACCTCCCTGAAAAATAGAGCAGGACTGTCACGTTTGATCGAGTTAGTCGACTGTCATCATTCCTGATCCCTGATCCACAACCAGTACGTCACCCGCCGTAGGCCAAAATGGAGGGAAGCGGCCTCTGACCAGCGGAGTTTCTTTGGTGATCGGCAAACCTGACCCAAATCCAGTTATCGAACAGCTTTGCCGTTCTTGCTTCGGAGGTTCCAGTGCCATCGTCCCCTATCCTGACTCCTTCCCATGGGGATTCTGTTTCGGACTCGGATCACTGGACCTCTGAGGCATTGGTTCCTCTGCCGGCTCGAGGCGCAGAACACTGCTTGACCTCTGAGGCATTGGTTCCTCTGCCGGCTTGAGTCGCAGAACACTGCTTGACCTCTGAGGCATTGGTTCCTCTGCCGGCTCGAGGCGCAGAACACTGCTTGACCTCTGAGGCATTGGTTCCTCTGCCGGCTCGAGGCGCAGAACACTGCTTGACCTCTGAGGCATTGGTTCCTCTGCCGGCTTGAGGCGCAGAACACTGCTTGACCTCTGAGGCATTGGTTCCTCTGCCGGCTCGAGGCGCAGAACACTGCTTGACCTCTGAGGCATTGGTTCCTCTGCCGGCTCGAGGCGCAGAACACTGCTGGACCTCCTCTGCCTTCACACCAGCCGTTATAATCGGCTGCTCTACAGTGAGAAAAATCTTGGTTCCCCGGGGGGAGGGTACACCTTGTGCCATCCTTGGGGCTCAGGTACCGGACATTACTAGGCTGTTTCCTATTGTTTTACGCCAGAACACAGAGCTGTCGCTGTCACGGTCGTAGTACATGTGGGATTTAATGACATTGGGATGGCTAGCACGGAACGGCTGAAAATGGATTTATAGAACTGGTTGGAAGGACTCCAATAAACATTCCAATTTTTTTTTCAGACCAGTGGCATTTCTGAGTCGAGGATTGGAGTCCATCCAAATCATCTTGGTGCCTTGACCCTGTCCTCACAACTTCAAGGCTGCGCTGAGACGTCCCAAATCCCTCTCAGATAACCCAAACCATTAATGATCAGTATTTTCATCATACTGCAGGCCCGCAAAGAAGTAACAATCATTGACACTTGTTTTTACCCACATCGTTGTTCAAGGCATCGGCCCAAATTAACAGTTCAAAACAATCTTGTATCAATACCAATTCATACTTGGTAAAAATGCCCCTCAGACGCCAGTGGGAATTTATCGCCCCCCTTTTGGCCTCCGTATGTGCTCTTAGAAAATTGTGTGACCTGCTGTCTAACTACGCTCAATCTGAAATACTGATAGTGGTTGATCTTCATCTAGATTGGTTGATGCCAGTAGCTGATGGGTTGAAAGATATTTGCACGAAAACTAAATGTAACTCCGCTGATAACTAAACCAACACCAACTTTTAACACCCTGATAAATATACTCTATTAGACATTATTCTAACAAAATGCCTCTCATAACTTTACAGCCAATGAGTTCAGTGACCATTGTCATGTTGCCTGTATAAGAGATATTAAACTACACAAATCTTGCTCATACATTTTTTACAAATACATTTATTTTATTTCCATTAGCAGTATTTTTTTTTGTCTGAGCTGGGGTTGAGAGACTGGGGGGGTTGTGTCAACTATCACTCGGATCAGGTCCTTCATTGTTTTATTTCCCTGTTTAACTCTGTTGCGATAGTGGGGTGGCACTCTCCCTTATGTCTCTAATCTGATAGTGGGGTGGCACTCTCCCTTATGTCTCTAATCTGATAGTGGGGTGGCACTCTCCCTTATGTCTCTAATTTGATAGTGGGGTGGCACTCTCCCTTATGTCTCTAATCTGATAGTGGGGTGGCACTCTCCTTATGTCTCTAATCTGATAGTGGGGTGGCACTCTCCCTTATGTCTCTAATCTGATAGTGGGGTGGCACTCTCCCTTATGTCTCTAATCTGATAGTGGGGTGGCACTCTCCCTTATGTCTCTAATCTGATAGTGGGGTGGCACTCTCCCTTATGTCTCTAATCTGATAGTGGGGTGGCACTCTCCCTTATGTCTCTAATCTGATAGTGGGGTGGCACTCTCCCTTATGTCTCTAATCTGATAGTGGGGTGGCACTCTCCCTTATGTCTCTAATCTGATAGTGGGGTGGCACTCTCCTTATGTCTCTAATCTGATAGTGGGGTGGCACTCTCCCTTATGTCTCTAATCTGATAGTGGGGTGGTAGTCTCCTTTATGTCTCTAATCTGATAGTGGGGTGGCACTCTCCCTTATGTCTCTAATCTGATAGTGGGGTGGTAGTCTCCTTTATGTCTCTAATCTGATAGTGGGGTGGCACTCTCCCTTATGTCTCTAATCTGATAGTGGGGTGGCACTTTCCCTTATGTCTCTAATCTGATAGTGGGGTGGCACTCTCCCTTATGTCTATAATCTGATAGTGGGGTGGTAGTCTCCTTTATGTCTCTAATCTGATAGTGGGGTGGTAGTCTCCTTTATGTCTCTATTCTGATAGTGGGGTGGTAAATGGGGTTGTAGTTTCCTTTATGGCTCTAATCAGTCAGACAGTCAGTTAGTCAGTCAGACAGACAATCAGACAGTCAGTCAGACAGTCAGTCAGACGGTCAGTCAGACAGTCCTTATCAGACAGTCTAATCAGACAGACAGCCAGTGACAGACAGACAGTCAGGTAGTCTCCTTTATGTCAGTCTAATCTGTCAGTGGACAGTCAGTCAGTCAGTCAGTCAGTCAGTCAGTCAGTCAGTGTGGTATATAATCTGATAGATGGGGTGGTAGTCCCCTGGTATGATCTCTAAGTCCAAAAGTCTGTTCCATATGGGGTTCCATATTTAATACAACTTTAACCTGGGCCCGTAGGACTGTGGTAAACCTGGGCCTTTATGTCTATAACCTGATAGACTGGGGTAAACCTGGGCCCTTAGGACTCTAACCTGGGCCCGTATGTCTGTGGTATCCTCCCTTTACTGTGGTAAACCTGATAGTGGGGTGGTAACCTGGGCTAGGACTGTGGTCTAACCTGGGCCCGTAGGGGTGGTAAATGGGGTTGTAGTTTCCTGTTTACCTGGGCCCTAATCAGTCAGACCAGTCAGTTAGTCAGTCAACCTGGGACAATCAGGACTGTGGTCAGACAGTCTGGGTCAGTCAGACAGTCAGTGGACAGTCAACCTGGCCAGTCAGACAGTCAGTCAGACCTGGGCCCGTCAGGACTGTCAGTAAACCAGGGCCCGTCAGGACTGTGGTAACCTGGGTCAGGTCAGACAGTCAGTCAGACATGGGCCGTCAGTCAGTCAGGACAGTCAGTCAGACAGTAACCTGGGCCCGTAGGATGGTGGTAAGACCTCAGTCCCAGTCAGGACAGTCAGTAA
The DNA here is from genome assembly GCF_023373465.1 of Oncorhynchus keta. Lineage (NCBI taxonomy): Eukaryota > Metazoa > Chordata > Actinopteri > Salmoniformes > Salmonidae > Oncorhynchus > Oncorhynchus keta. The sequence continues at coordinate 4,660,444 of NC_068434.1, forward strand.
ACCTGGGCCAGTCAGGACAGTCAGTCAGACAGTCAGTCAGCCCGTCAGGACAGTGGTAGACCTGGGCCAGTCAGGGTCAGTGGTTAGACCTGGGCCCGTCAGGACAGTGGTCAACCTGGTCAGACAGGTTTGTCAAACCTGGGTCAGTCAGGACTGTGGACAGTCAGCCCAGGACAGTGGTCAGAACCTGGGCCAGTCAGACTGTGGTAAACCTGGGTCAGTCAGGACAGTCAGTGGTAAACCTGGGCCCGTAGGACTGTCAGTAAACCTGGGCCCGTCAGTCAGTGGTCAGACCTGGGCCCGTAGGACTGTGGTAAACCTGGGTCAGTCAGTCAGTGGTTAACCTGGGCCCGTCAGGACTGTGGTTAACCTGGGCCCGTAGGACTGTGGTTAACCTGGGCCAGTCAGGACTGTGGTCAAACCTGGGCCAGTCAGGTCAGACAGTCAAACCTGGGCCCGTCAGACAGTGGTCACCTGGGCCAGTCAGGAGTGTGGTATATGGCCTGTAGATGTACTGTGGTAAACCTGGGCCCAGGATGGTCTAAGTCCAGGAAAAGTCTGGTTCCATATGGACCTTATTCCATATTTAATACAACTTTAACCTGGGCCCGTAGGACTGTGGTAAACCTGGGCCCGTAGGACTGTGGTAAACCTGGGCCCGTAGGACTGTGGTAAACCTGGGACCTGGGCCCGTAGGACTGTGGTGGTAAACCTGGGCCCGTAGGACTGTGGTAAACCTGGGAATGCACACAGGAAGTGTCATTATCACTGGTTCAGACACACTGTGGTTTTCCTCTTCATATCAAATCACACAGACACACACACACACACACACACACACACACACACACACACACACACACACACACACACACACACACACACACACACACACACACACACACACACACACACACACACACACACACACAAATAGTGGTGTACGGGGGGGGGTGTTTAAGCCATACACTCTGTCTGCTAACACTCAGTTCCATCTGGAGGAAAAGATGAATGAATAACCTCATTATCTCGTCTCAATAACATTCCCCCCTCTCTCTGTTTCTCTCTCTCTGTTTCTCTCTCTCTCTGTTTCTCTTTCACCTTGTCTCTCTCTCTGTCTCTCTCTCTGTCTCTCTCTCTCTCTCTCTCTCTCTCTCTCTCTCTGTCTCTCTCACTCTCTGCCTCTCTCGTTATGTAATAGAAGACTTGATTATGGCCAGGACTTTATAATACTTAATTGAAATATAATACTATTGAGGCGGAGGTTTAACACGATGCGTCTTGGGCTGTTTCACGAGACAAATTAACAATCTTCAAAGATCCTTCATCCTCAATTTGCCTGCGGTAAACCTTGCAGCAGGGGTGTGTGTAGGGGTGTGTGTAGGGGTGTGTGTATATACAGTTGAAGTCGGAAGTTTACATACAATTAGGTTAGAGTCATTAAAACTCGTTTTTCAACCACTCCACAAATGTCTTGTTAACAAACTATAGGTTTTGGCAAGTAGATTAGGACATGTATCACAATTCCAGTGGGTCAGTAGTTTACATACACCCGTAAGTTGACTGTGCCTTTAAACAGCTTGGAAAATTCCAGAAAACTATGTCATGGCTTTAGAAGCTTCTGATAGGCTAATTGACATAATTTCAGTCAGTTGGAGCTGTACCTGTGGATGTATATTCAAGGCCTACATTCAAACTCAGTGCCTCTTTGCTTGACATCATGGGAAAATCAAAACAAATCAGCCAAGACCTAAATAATTGTAGACCTTCACAAGTCTGGTTCATCCTTGTGAGCAATTTCAAAACGCCTGAAGGTACCACGTTCATCTGTACAAACAATAATACGCAAGTATAAACACCATGGGACCACTCAGCCATCAAACCGCTTAGGAAGGAGACGTGTTATGTCTCCTAGAGATTAACGTACTTTGGTGCGAAAAGTGCAAATCAATCCCAGAACAACAGTAAAGACCTTGTGAAGATGCTGGAGGAAACAGGTACAAAAGTATCTGTATCGTCATAACCTGAAAGGCCACTCAGCAAGGAAGAGGCCTCCAGAACGACAGACACCCAGAACCCCAGACCCCCAGACACCCTGACCCCCAGACCCCCAGACACCCAGACCCCCAGACACCCAGACACCCAGACACCCAGACCTCCAGACCCACAGACACCCAGACCCCCAGACACCCAGACCCCAGACACCCAGACCCCCAGAAACCCAGACCGACAGACACCCAGACCTCCAGACCGACAGACACCCAGACCTCCAGACCTCCAGACCGACAGAAACCCAGACCTCCAGACACCCAAACCTCCAGACACCCAAACCTCCAGACCTCCAGACCTCCAGACACCCAGACCTCCAGACACCCAGACCTCCAGACCTCCAGACCTCCAGACACACAGACATCCAGACCTCCAGACCTCCAGACACACAGACCTCCAGACCGACATACCTCCAGACCTCCAGACCTCCAGACCCCCAGACACCCAGACCTCCAGACACCCAGACCCCCAGAGACCCAGACCCTCAGACATCCAGACCTCCACACCCCCAGACACACAGACCACCAGACCTCCAGACACACAGACATCCAGACCCCCAGACCTCCAGACCTCCAGACCTCCAGACCTCCAGACCCCCAGACCTCCAGACCTCCATACCTCCAGACCTCCAGACACACAGACATCCAGACCCCCAGACCTCCAGACCTCCAGACCTCCAGACACATAGACCTCCAGACCTCCAGACCTCCAGACACACAGACTTCCAGACCCCCAGACATCCAGACCTCCAGACCTCCAGACCTCCAGACCTCCAGATCTCCAGACACACAGACTTCCAGACAAACAAACATCCAGACACCCAGACCTCCAGACCTCCATACCTCAAGACCCCCAGACCTCCAGACCTCCAGACACCCAGACCTCCAGACACCCAGACCTCCAGACCTCCAGACCTCCAGACCTCCAGAAACACAGACTTCCAGACGCCCAGACATCCAGACCCCCAGACACCCAGACCTACAGACCTCCAGACCTCCAGACACACAGACTTCCAGACCCCCAGACATCCAGACCCCCAGACCTCCAGACACCCAGACCTCCAGACCTCCAGACACACAGACCTCCAGACCTCCAGACACCCAGACCTCCAGACCTCCAGGCCTCCAGGCCTTCAGACCCCAGAACCCCAGACCTCCAGACCTCCAGACACCCAGACCTCCAGACCTCCAGACCTCCAGACACACAGACCTCCAAACCTCCAGACCTCCAGACCTCCAGACACACAGACTTCCAGACATCCAGACCCCCAGACACACAGACCTCCAAACCTCCAGACCTCCAGACCTCCAGACACCCAGACCTCCAGACCTCCAGACACACAGACCTCCAAACCTCCAGACCTCCAGACCCCCAGACCTCCAGACACCCAGACCCCCAGACCTCCAGACACACAGACCTCCAAACCTCCAGACCTCCAGACCTCCAGACCTCCAGACCTCCAGACACCCAGACCTCCAGACCTCCAGACACACAGACACACAGACCTCCAGACCTCCAGACCTCCAGACCTCCAAACCTCCAGACCTCCAGACCTCCAGACCCCAGACACATAGACCCCCAGACTCCCAGACCTCCAGACCTCCAGACCCCCAGACCTCCAGACACACAGACCCCCAGACCTCCAGACACACAGACCTCCAAACCTCCAGACCTCCAGACCTCCAGACCTCCAGACACCCAGACCTCCAGACCTCCAGACACACAGACACAGACCTCCAGACCTCCAGACCTCCAGACCTCCAAACCTCCAGACCTCCAGACCTCCAGACCCCCAGACATAGACCCCCAGACCCCAGACCTCCAGACCTCCAGACCTCCAAACCTCCAGACACCCTGACATATTCTGAGCACCCATATCTCCTAGATATAGGACAAACACTTCAAAACGTGTTTCTTATGATTTACTTTTGATTGTCTTATAAGCCATTTATGAATGTGTTATTCAATGTGTTAGAGGCTGAATTCAATATTACATCAAATCAAATCAAATTTTATTTGTCACATACACATGGTTAGCAGATGTTAAATGCGAGTGTAGCGAAATGCTTGTGCTTCTAGTTCCGACAATGCAGTGATAACCAACAAGTAATCTAACTAACAATTCCAAAACTACTGTCTTATACACAGTGTAAGGGGATAAGGAACATGTACATAAGGATATATGAATGAGTGATGGTACAGAGCAGCATACAGTAGATGGTATCGAGTACAGTATATACATATGAGATGAGTGTGTAGACAAAGTAAACAAAGTGGCATAGTTAAAGTGGCTAGTGATACATGTGTTACATAAGGATGCAGTCGATGATGTAGAGTACAGTATATACATATGCATATGAGATGAATAATGTAGGGTAAGTAACATTATATAAGGTAGCATTGTTTAAAGTGGCTAGTGATATATTTACATAATTCCCATCAATTCCCATTATTAAAATGGCTGGAGTTGGGTCAGTGTCAATGACAGTGTGTTGGCAGCAGCCACTCACTGTTAGTGGTGGCTGTTTAACAGTCTGATGGCCTTGAGATAGAAGCTGTTTTTCAGTCTCTCGGTCCCAGCTTTGATGCACCTGTACTGACCTCGCCTTCTGGATGATAGCGGGGTGAACAGGCAGTGGTTCGGGTGGTTGATGTCCTTGATGATCTTTATGGCCTTCCTGTAACAACGAGTGGTGTAGGTGTCCTGGAGGGCAGGTAGTTTGCCCCCGGTGATGCGTTGTGCAGTCCTCACTACCCTCTGGAGAGCCTTACCTGAGGGCGGAGCAGTTGCCGTACCAGGCGGTGATACAGCCCGCCAGGATGCTCTCGATTGTGCATCTGTAGAAGTTTGTGAGTGCTTTTGGTGACAAGCCGAATTTCTTCAGCCTCCTGAGGTTGAATAGGCGCTGCTGCGCCTTCTTCACGACGCTGTCAGTGTGAGTGGACCAATTCAGTTTGTCTGTGATGTGTATGCCGAGGAACTTAAACTAGCTACCCTCTCCACTACTGTTCCATCGATGTGGATAGGGGGTGTTCCCTCTGCTGTTTCCTGAAGTCCACAATCATCTCCTTAGTTTTGTTGACGTTGAGTGTGAGGTTGTTTTCCTGACACCACACTCCGAGGGCCCTCACCTCCTCCCTGTAGGCCGCCTCGACCGTTGTTGGTAATCAAGCCTACCACTGTTGTGTCGTCCGCAAACTTGATGATTGAGTTGGAGGCGTGCGTGGCCACGCAGTCGTGGGTGAACAGGGAGTACAGGAGAGGGCTCAGAACGCACCCTTGTGGGGCCCCCGTGTTGAGGATCAGCGGGGAGGAGATGTTGTTGCCTACCCTCACCACCTGGGGCGGCCCGTCAGGAAGTCCAGTACCCAGTTGCACAGGGCGGGCCGAGACCCAGGGTCTCGAGCTTGATGACGAGCTTGGAGGGTACTATGGTGTTGAATGCCGAGCTGTAGTCGATGAACAGCATTCTCACATAGGTATTCCTCTTGTCCAGGTGGGTTAGGGCAGTGTGCAGTGTGGTTGAGATTGCATCGTCTGTGGACCTATTTGGGCGGTAAGCAAATTGGAGTGGGTCTAGGTGTCAGGTAGGGTGGAGGTGATATGGTCCTTGACTAGTCTCTCAAAGCACTTCATGATGACGGAAGTGAGTGCTACGGGCGGTAGTCGTTTAGCTCAGTTACCTTAGCTTTCTTGGGAACAGGAACAATGGTGGCCCTCTTGAAGCATGTGGGAACAGCAGACTGGTATAGGGATTGATTGAATATGTCCGTAAACACACCGGCCAGCTGGTCTGCGCATGCTCTGAGGGCGCGGCTGGGGATGCCGTCTGGGCCTGCAGCCTTGCGAGGGTTAACACGTTTAAATGTCTTACTCACCTCGGCTGCAGTGAAGGAGAGACCGCATGTTTCCGTTGCAGGCCGTGTCAGTGGCACTGTATTGTCCTCAAAGCGGGCAAAAGTTATTTAGTCTGCCTGGGAGCAAGACATCCTGGTCCGTGACTGGGCTGGATTTCATCTTGTAGTCCGTGACTGACTGTAGACCCTGCCACATGCCTCTTGTGTCTGAGCCATTGAATTGAGATTCCACTCTGTACTGACGCTTAGCTTGTTTAATAGCCTTGCGGAGGGAATAGCTGCACTGTTTGTATTCAGTCATGTTGCCAGACACCTTGCCCTGATTAAAAGCAGTGGTTCAGCGCTTTCAGTTTCACGCGAATGCTGCCATCAATCCACGGTTTCTGGTTAGGGAATGTTTTTACCTCCAGGGAACGACATCTTCGACGCACCTCTAATGAACCCTGCACATAATCAGCGTATTCGCCAATATTCCTATCTGATATAGGACAAACATGTCCCAGTCCACGTGATGGAAGCAGTCTTGAGTCAGCTTGGTCTGACCAGCGTTGGACAGACCTCATTGGGAATCTTGTTTTAATTTCTGCCTGCAGGCAATATTACATCTCCACAAAGGGATCAGCAAAATGGAGTCGTGGTCAGCTCCACAAATGGTATTCAATAAGTTGATGGGTTATATTTATATTATATATTTATATTATATATTTAGGAGAATGTTTCACAGCTTTGGGGTTTTTCAACAAACTAGCTCTCACAGTCTCAGGTCAAAGTTAGACGTTCATTCATGTTTCTCAAACGTCCGATTTCAAGATGTTTAAGGTTTAAGGGTTAAGGTTTAAAGGTTAAAGGTTAAAGGTTAAAGGCTAAAGGCTAAAGGTTTATGGCTAAAGGCTAAAGGCTAAAGGCTAAAGGCTAAAGACTAAAGGCTAAAGGCTAAAGGCTAAAGGCCAAAGGCTAAAGACTAAAGGCTAAAGGCTAAAGGCTAAATGTTAAGTTGAAGCATTAACTCTGAATGGTTAAAGTAAAGTTCAAGCTTAAAACAAAAATATAAAAATGAAACGGCTGGTTGTCCTGAAGTCCTGCGGCATGGATGTACGTAGAATAAAGGACGTGTATCAGGGGTGACTTGGCTGCTTTCAACAAAAACAACCAACTGTAATAATTCATGAAAGATGCCAAAGTGTGAAGGGAGGCCTGTAATTACAGTGTGCTTATGGTGCACAGAGGTGTTGAGTGAAAAGGTGTTTCTGAAAATGTGTCTAACCACAGATTTTCAGAAGAAAATATATCTCAATTTCCAGCTGTGATGTGATAGACAATGTATACACCACATAGGAAGGATCGTGTGTGTGTGTGTGTGTGTGTGTGTGTGTGTGTGTGTGTGTGTGTGTGTGCTTGCGTGCGTGCGTGTGTGTGTGTGCGTGTGTGTCTTGGGGCTGTCTTTTTGGGGGTTGACAAAATAACTTTTGTTCTCTTGTCACCCCTGGTTTCCTCTTCCCCTCCACCCCTGGTTCCCTCTTCCCTCCCCCTCGGTTCCCTCTTCCCTCCACCCCCTGGTTCCTCTTCCCTCCACCCCTGGTTTCCTCTTCCCTCCACCCCTGGTTTCCTCTTCCCTCCACCCCCTGGTTCCCTCTTCCCTCCCCCTCGGTTCCCTCTTCCTCCACCCCCTGGTTCCCTCTTCCCTCCACCCCCTGGTTCCCTCTTTCCCTCCACCCCGTGGTTTCCTCTTCCCCTCCACCCCTTGGTTTCCTCTTCCCTTCCACCCCTGGTTCCCTCTTCCCTCCACCCCTGGTTTCCTCTTCCCCTCCACCCCCTGGTTTCCTCTTCCCTCCACCCCTGGTTTCCTCTTCCCCTCCACCCCTGGTTCCCTCTTCCCCCCTCCCCCTGGTTTCCTCTTCCCCTCCAACCCCTGGTTTCCTCTTCCCCTCCACCCCTGGTTCCCTCTTCCCCTCCACCCCTGGTTTCCTCTTCCCTCCACCCCTGGTTCCTTCTTCCCCTCCACCCCCTGGTTTCCTCTTCCCCTCCACCACCTGGTTCCCTCTTCCCCTCCACCCCTGGTTTCCTCTTCCCTCCACCCCCTGGTTCCCCTCTTCCCTCCACCCCTGGTTTCCAATTCCCCTCCACCCCCTGGTTTCCTCTTCCCTTCACCCCCTGGTTCCCTCTTCCTCCCACCCCTCAGTTCCCTCTTCCCCTCCACCCCCTGGTTCCCTCTTCTTCCCTCCACCCCTGGTTCCCTCTTCCCCTCCCCCCCCTGGTTCCCTCTTCCCTCCACCCCCTGGTTTCCTCTTCCCCTCCACCCCCTGGTTCCCTCTTCCCCTCCACCCCCTGGTTCCCTCTTCCCTTCAACCCCTGTGTTGTGTTGTGTGTACCCCTGGTTGTGTCTTGTGTGTGTGTGTGTGTGTGTGTGTGTGTGTGTGTGTGTGTGTGTGTGTGTGTGTGTGTGAAATATGAAATAATTGAGATAATTGATTTAAATAAGTGAGAAATATGATGTAATTAAAAATATATTTCTGCCCAGGCTTGCTTTTAAATGGATAGTAGTTTGATCAATGAATGGAAGTCTATGTGAACACCCCCCCATCCCCATGGCTACCCTTGCCACCACTGCTGAAATAAATCCTAGGGGAAACACTGGGGTGTGAGAGAGATCTCTTTTCCCCTCCACCCCTCCACCCCACCACCCCCTGGCCAGGTCAATGGAGATTAAAACCTCCTCAAACAGGGTCAGTGATGAAACGGGGGCCTGACCCCACCCCATCCTGTGGTCCCTTTACACACCCTCTGCTTCACAGACCATAATGGAGACAAACTTCCCCCCATCCCCTCCACTCTCCACTCATCCCTCCACCTATTATTCCAAAACATTTCACGACACCTTCTCTCTCGTCCCTCCACCCATCTCCCCTCTCGCTCCTCCACCCATCACCCCTCCACCCACTTCCCCTCTCGTCCCTCTACCCATCTCCCCTCTCGTCCCTTCACCCATCTCCCCCATCGCCCCTCCACCCATCGCCCCTCCACCCATCGCCCATCCACCCATCTCCCCTCTCTTCCCTCCACCCATCTCCCCCTCGCCCCTCCACCCATCGCCCATCCACCCATCTCCCCTCTCTTCCCTCCACCCATCTCCCCTTTCTTCCCTCCACCCATCTCCCCTCTCTTCCCTCCACCCATCTCCCCCTCTTCCCTCCACCCATCTCCCCTTTCTTCCTCCACCCATCGGCCCTCCACCCATCTCCCCTTTCTTCCATCCACCCATCGCCCCTCTCGACCATCCACCCATCTCCCTTTCTTCCATCACGCCCTCTACCCATCTCCCCTTTCTTCCCTCAACCCATCGCCCCTCCACCCATCGCCCCTCTCGACCATCCACCCATCTCCTCTCACCCATCCACCCATCTCCTCTCGACCATCCACCCATCGGCCCTCCACCCTCGCCCTCTCGACCATCCACCCATCCCCTCTCACCCATCCACCCATCTCCTCTCGACCATCCACCCATCTCCTCTCGACCATCCACCCATCGGCCCTCCACCCATCTCCCCTCTCGCCCATCCACCCATCCCCTCTCCCCACCACCCATCTCCTCTCGCCCATCCACCCATCTCCCCTCTCTCCCCACCACCCATCTCGCCCATCTCCCCTCTCGACCATCCACCCATCTCCCTCTCGCACATCCACCCATCTCCCCTCCCGCCCCTCCACCCAGCTCTCCTCCCGCCCCTAAACCCATCTCCCTCTCGCCCATCCACCCATCTCCCTCTCTCCCCACCACCCATCTCGCCCATCCCTCGACCATCCACCCATCTCCCCTCTCGCACATCCACCCATCTCCCTCCCGCCCCCTCCACCCCCTCCCGCCCCTAACCCATCGCCCCTCCACCCATCTCCCTCTCGCCCCCATCTCCCCCTCTCACCCTCCACCCATCTCCCTCCAACCATCTCTCCTCCCCTACACCCATCTCCTCCCACCCCTCCACCCATCTCCTCCCTCCCCTCCACCCATCTCTCCTCCCCGCCCTCCACCCATCTCCCCTCTCGCCCTCCACCCATCTCCCCTCTCACCCTCCACCCATCTCCCCTCTCACCCTCCAACCATCTCTCCTCCCTCCCCCTCCACCCATCTCCCTCCCACCCCTCCACCCATCTCCCACCCCCTCCACCCATCTCTCCTCCCTCCCCTCATCTCTCCTCTCGCTCCTCCACCCATCGCCCTCCACCCACCTCCCCTCTCGTCCCTCTACCCATCTCCCCTCTCGTCCCTTCACCATCTCCCCCTCGCCCCTCCACCCATCACCCATCCACCCATCTCCCCTCTCTTCCCTCCACCCATCTCCCCTCTCTTCCCTCACCCATCTCCCTTTCTTCCCTCCACCCATCGCCCTCCACCCATCGCCCATCCACCCATCTCCCCCTCTGGCCCATCCACCCATCTCCTCTCGCCCATCCACCCATCTCCCCTCTCGCCCCTCCATCCTTCTCCCCTCTCGCCCCTCCACCCATCTCCCTCCCACCCCCTCCACCCATCTCTCCTCCCTCCCCTCCATCCATCTCCCTCTCGCCCCTCCACCCATCTCCCTCTCGCCCCTCCACCCATCTCCCCTCTCGCCCCTCCACCCATCTCCCCTCTCACCCCTCCACCCATCTCCCCTCTCACCCCTCCACCCATCTACAGTGTAGCAGCAGTCACACACCCATCTCTCTACAGTGTAGCAGCAGTCACACACCCATCTCTCTACAGTGTAGCAGCAGTCACACACCCAGCTAGCTCATTTGGTTCCTGGGAAGTTGTGGGAACGCATGTGTTTGGTATTCCATTGGTTCCGGGACGTTTCCTGACCGGTAAAACAAAACGTTTAGTTTTTTAGTTTAGATGTTATAGTACCACTGCTGGCTTTAACAGTTTAGAACTTGAAGCACAGATAGGACACATTGAAATTAATTTTGCTTAGTTAACGTTCGTGGAAAATAAATGTATTTTTTGATTGTGGCACACATTAATTGAGATTCAAACCTATAGTCTTCTCTGTCCATGGGATCAGTCCATGGGATCAGTCCATGGGATCAGTCCATGGGATCAGTCCATGGAATCAGTCCATGGAATCAGTCCATGGGATCAGTTCATGGAATCAGTCCATGGGATCAGTCCATGGAATCAGTCCATGGGATCAGTCCATGGGATCAGTCCATGGAATCAGTCCATGGGATCAGTCCATGGAATCAGTCCATGGGATCAGTTCATGGGATCAGTCCATGGAATCAGTCCATGGGATCAGTCCATGGGATCAGTCCATGGGATCAGTCCATGGGATCAGTTCATGGGATCAGTCCATGGAATCAGTCCATGGGATCAGTCCATGGGATCAGTCCATGGGATCAGTCCATGGGATCAGTTCATGGGATCAGTCCATGGGATCAGTCCATGGGATCAGTTCATGGGATCAGTCCATGGAATCAGTTCATGGGATCAGTCCATGGGATCAGTCCATGGGATCAGTCCATGAGATCAGTCCATGGGATCAGTTCACTGCATCACCAGGACGCAGCTGAAATAACATGTTTTACTCCACATACAAAGCTGTTAATTTTAGTCTATTCACACCATAGAGATAGATAGAGGACTTATCTTTATGATTGTGCCATTATAGCGTCCTGACCGTCTTTCCTGTGGATATCTGAACACCAAACTAACGGAGGTATGTGGAGAAAATAAAAATATCTTTATGGAACAAAAGGAACATTTGCTGCCTAACCGGGAGTGTCGTGAGTGAAAACATCCGAAGATCATCAAAGGTAAACGGTTCATTTTGATTGCTTTTCTGATTTTTTGTGACCAAGCTTCCTGATGCTAAGTGTACATAATGCTAGGCTATCGACAACACGATTGAGACTACAACCTTTTAGGAATCGCCACCTTGTTGATTACTTGACTGCTTTAAAATGGTCATGATGAAAGTGTCGGTAATGTCCATGCTAAAACTGGTTTTATCCATGATGAGTCCTCTTCCAATAGAAGAAAGTACTCATTAAGATCATGGATAAAACCATTAAGACCTGAACACACTGAACAAGATAAGAGTTTGTTGATGCTGGAAAAAGGAACTTAAATGTTTTCCAAAATAACATTGTTAGAACGTTCTTTAAAACATTACTGATGTTTTCTTGTGTTTTTTTTTATGGAAAGTTTTCTTAAATGTTCTGAGAATATGACTTTAAATTGAATCATGAGGAAACTTGACGAAAGATGTTGAAAGCTGAAGTACAGAAATTCCCACAGAAGAATGTTTTTTTTTCTTAACATTCCCAAAGGGAAACCAAAGGGAAAACCTATAGAAAATGTTATGCTAATGTACTGAATTCTCACAGTTAAGGAAGCGGCGAATTTTCGCAGCTTTTTGTTAAAAATCGAGCAACATTTCAGCGCGCTGCTACTCATGCCAGGAATATAGTATATGCATATGATTAGTATGTGTGGATAGAAAACACTCAGACGTTTCTAAAACTGGTTAAATCACGGCTGTGACTATAACAGAACGTGCGTTTCATCGAAAAGTGCAGGAAAATCTGATCACTGAAAATGGAAAAAAATATCCATGCGCCTCATCAACCAATTGTTAAAGATGACCCAGATTAAATGAGGTCGAGGTTGCAATACCTACAGCTTCCACACGATGTCAACAGTCTTGTCATTTGCCTACGATTTGTTTCTTGGTCAAACGAAGAAGACACAGCCCTTTTCTTCAGGTATCCGACCGGATATTTTGGTTGAGATTTACACAGACATTATTTCCAGACGGACACCAATAGAATATACATCGCCTCGTGATACATTTTATCGCTTATTAACGTGTACTAATACCTAAAGTTCCATTACAAAATTATTTTGAAGTGTTTTGTGAAAGTTTATCGTCGACTTTTTTAATTTAAAAAAATGACGTTACGTTAGAAAACGCTATTTTTTTCGTTGTTCACAGTCATCATAGATCGATATCTAGGCTATATATGGACCGATTTAATCGAAAAAAGACCCAAAATGATGTTTATGGGACGTCTAGGAGTGCCAAGTGGGGCGGCAGTGTAGCCTAGTGGTTAGAGCGTTGGATTACATTTTAAAAAAAACATGTTTTATCTTTATTTAACCAGGCAAGTTAAGAACAAATTCTTATTTACAATGAATGCCCAGGAACAGTGGGTAAACCTTCTTGTACCGAGTCAATGTGCGGTGGTACAGTTTAGAGGTAATTTGTATGTTAAAGATAAAAAACAGAATAGCAGCAGTGTAAAAAAACAAATGGAGGTGGGGTTGTCAATGTAAACAATCCAGTGGTTAATTGGTTAATTGGTTAATTGGTTAATTGTTCTTATGAGGATAGAAGCTGTTAAAACCTCCCAAACCCGCATGCGGGAGCGTCGCCTGAAACTAATTAGCATAACACATAAATATCCCTAGAAAATATTCCTGGTCATGAAAATCACAAATTAAATATATTGAGACACAGCTGAGCCTTTTGTTAATCACCCTGTCGTCTCAGATTTTCAAAAAATATGCTTTACAGCCAAAGCTAGACAAGCATTTGTGTAAGTTTATCGATAGCCTAGCATAGCATTATGCCTTGCTAGCAGCAGACAACCTTGTCACAAATCTGAAAAGCAATCAAATTAAATCGTTTACCTTTGATGAACTTCGGATGTTTTCACTCACCAGACTCCCAGGTAGATAGCCAAAGTTAATTTTTTCCCAAAATATTATTTTTGTAGGCAAAATAGCTCCGTTTGTTCTTCACGTTTGGCTGAGAAATTACCCGGAAATTGCAGTCACGAAAACGGCGAAAAATATTCAAAATTAGCTCCATAATAACGACAGAAACGTTGTTTATATTCAAACCTCAAGGTGTTTTTCTAATATCCGTCGAGACAATTCGTTTTTCAGTAGGACCGATTGGAGTAATGGCTACCTATGTATTTTACGAGAGAATCTCTCTCGGAGCCACCATGTGACCACTTACGAAATGTGGCCGCCTACGGCTATTCTTCAACAGAAATGCGTAAAACTATGTCACAATGCTGTAGACACCTTGGGGAACACAGAGAAAGCGTGAGCTCGTTGATGGCACATTCACAGCTGAATAGGGACTTATTGGAACGCAACGCTTTCAAAACCTGGGGCTCTTCCGGATTGGATTTTTCAGTTCTGTTTTAATCACAGACAATATCTTTACAGTTTTGGAAACGTTAGAGTGTTTTCTATCCAAAGCTGTCAATTATATGCGTATTCTAGCATCTTGACTTGATATCCCGTCTCAAACGGGAATGTTTTTTTCCCAAAAATGAAAATACTGCCCCTAGAGTCGCAACAAATCAGCTCTGGGATTCGATCTTGCAACCTTCCGGTTACTAGTCCAACACTCTAACCACTAGACTACGCTGCCGAAAAGGAAGTAGAGAGAGATCATGATACAGAAAGCATTAGAGCATCTAGTAAAGAAAGCATAAAGAGCATAAAGAGCGAGGAATAGTGATGCGGAAAGTGGTGATGGTGTTTGATGAGGACCACAGGGCCTCTCTTAGACCCCTATCATCAGACTAACCTGTAGAGGTAAGTCAAATTAACTGGGTTCATTGGAAAAGGTAGATTTGTTAATATGGTAGCCAGGCTCAGCAGGAGAAGATCATGAACATGGAAAAGCATCATGGGATGAGGATTAAAAGCCATGTCCCTGTTGTTTATTGAGGTTGAGGGGAGTCATCACTAGTGTCCCTATATCTACAGTGGGGCAAAAAAGTATTTAGTCAGCCACCAATTGTGCAAGTTTTCCCTCTTAAAAAGATGAGAGAGGCCTGTAATTTTCATCATAGGTACACTTCAACTATGACAGACAAAGCGAGAAAGAAAATCCAGAAAATCACGTTTTTAATGAATTCATTTGCAAATTATGGTGGAAAATAAGTATTTGGTCACCTACAAACAAACAAGCTTTCTGGTTCTCACAGACCTGTAACTTCTTCTTTCAGAGGCTCCTCTGTCCTCCACTCGTTACCTGTATTAATGGCACCTGTTTGAACTTGTCATCCTGACCAACTGGCCCTCCAAATACACCTCCGCTGTCTTCAACCAGGATCTTAGCGATCACTGCCTCATTGCCTGTATCCGCTACGGATCCGCAGTCAAACGACCACACCTCATCACTGTCAAACGCTCCCTAAAACACTTCTGTGAGCAGGCCTTTCTAATCGACCTGGTATCCTGGAAGGACATTGACCTCATCCCGTCAGTTGAGGATGCCTGGTCATTCTTTAAGAGTAACTTCCTCACCATTTTAGATAAGCATGCTCCGTTCAAAAAATGCAGAACTAAGAACAGATACAGCCCTTGGTTCACGCCAGACCTGACTGCCCTCGACCAGCACAAAAACATCCTGTGGCGGACTGCAATAGCATCGAACAGTCCCCGCGATATGCAACTGTTCAGGGAAGTCAGGAACCAATACACGCAGTCAGTCAGGAAAGCAAAGGCCAGGTTCTTCAGGCAGAAATTTGCATCCTGTAGCTCCAACTCCAAAAAGTTCTGGGACACTGTGAAGTCCATGGAGAACAAGAGCACCTCCTCCCAGCTGCCCACTGCACCGAGGCTAGGTAACACGGTCACCACCGATAAATCCATGATTATCGAAAACTTCAACAAGCATTTCTCAACGGCTGGCCATGCCTTCCTCCTGGCTACTACAACCTCTACCAACAGCTCCCCCCCCCCCCGCAGCTACTCGCCCAAGCATCTCCAGGTTCTGGAATCTGGAACCTCTATATCTGAAACTATCCGCCGCCATTGTCGCAACCCCTATTACCAGCCTGTTCAACCTCTCTTTCATATCGTCTGAGATCCCCAATGATTGGAAAGCTGCCGCAGTCATCCCCCTCTTCAAAGGGGGAGACACCCTGGACCCAAACTGTTACACAGTTATATCCATCCTGCCCTGCCTATCTAAGGTCTTCGAAAGCCAACTCAACAAATAGATCACTGACCATCTCGAATCCCACCGTACCTTCTCCGCTGTGCAATCTGGTTTCCGAGCCGGTCACGGGTGCACCTCAGCCACGCTCAGGTACTAAACGATATCATATCCGCCATCGATAAAAGACAGTACTGGGCAGCCGTCTTCATCGACCTTGCCTTGGCTTTCGACTCTGTCAATCACCATATTCTTATCGGCAGACTCAGTAGCCTCGGTTTCTCGGATGACTGAATTGCCGGGTTCACCAACTACTTTGCAGACAGAGTTCAGTGTGTCAAA
Organism: Oncorhynchus keta; assembly: GCF_023373465.1. Lineage (NCBI taxonomy): Eukaryota > Metazoa > Chordata > Actinopteri > Salmoniformes > Salmonidae > Oncorhynchus > Oncorhynchus keta. Next base: position 4,676,640 of record NC_068434.1, read on the forward strand.
TCGGAGGGCATGCTGTCCAGTCCCCTGGCAGTCTCTATGGGGGTGCCAAAGGGTTCAATTCTCGGGCCGACTCTTTTCTCTGCATATATCAATGATGTTGCTCTTGCTGCGGGCGATTCCCTGATCCACCTTTACGCAGACGACACCATTCTGTATACTTCCGGCCCGTCCTTGGACACTGTGCTATCTAACCTCCAAACGAGCTTCAATGCCATATAACACTCCTTCCGTGGCCTCCAACTGCTCTTAAACGCTAGTAAAACCAAATGCATGCTTTTCAACCGTTCGCTGCCTGCACCCGCACGCCCGACTAGCATCACCACCCTGGATGGTTCCAACCTTGAATATGTGGACACCTATAAGTACCTAGGTGTCTGGCTAGACTGCAAACTCTCCTTCCAGACTCATATCAAACATCTCCAATCTAAAATCAAATCTAGAGTCGGCTTTCTATTCCGCAACAAAGCCTCCTTCACTCACGCCGCCAAACTTACCCTAGTAAAACTGACTATCCTACCGATCCTCGACTTCGGCGATGTCATCTACAAAATAGCTTCCAATACTCTACTCAGCAAACTGGATGCAGTTTATCACAGTGCCATCCGTTTTGTTACTTGTGAGCGTACCAAGTAATTAGGCGTCACTCTAAAGCGGGAAGGTGGAATAAACGAGTCAGGAGTAGGTTTTTCTGATTGAACACGGTTCTCTATTGAGGGTATTTTGTCAACAAAAACATTCTAACATAATCAATGAAAAATCCTCCAAGGAAAAACACACATCTTCTTCTCCAGATGAAACAAGAACACAATAGGATAATCTTTAAACTAGAACAAACATAAATCACGGGTTTGTCACCATCTTCGTGGTTCTTTCAGCACAGCTTCTCTCTCTCGGTGGCCATCTTCCAGAGATAGTTTTCCCCCTCTCTGCTGGTTCCATTCTCTCTTTTATAGGGGAAGGAGAGTATCTCATTAGTACCGTCAGCTGTGCTTAATTGACTCTGGTTACCTTGTCTCCCATGCTTTGTTGGGCTACTATCCATGAGCCCAGCCTGCCCTCTAGTGGTCCTTCCACATACTAAAGCACCTTATACCACCCACCACTGCGACCTGTGTGCTCTCCTACCTGGTTAAATAAAGGTGTTCTCAACTAGCCTACCTGGTTAAATAAAGGTGTTCTCAACTGGCCTACCTGGTTAAATACAGGTGTTCTCAACTAGCCTACCTGGTTAAATAAAGGTGTTCTCAACTAGCCTACCTGGTTAAATAAAGGTGAATAATAATAATAATAAAAGACACCTGTCTACAAGACCACTGATAATCTCCCTCGATCTGGGGCTCCACGCAAGATCTCACCCCGTGGGGTCAAAATGATCACAAGAACGGTGAGCAATTATCCCAGAACTACACGGGGGGACCTAGTGAATGTCCTGCAGAGAGCTGGGACCAAAGTAACAAAGCCTACCATCAGTAACACACTACGCCGCCAGGGACTCAAATCCTGCAGTGCCAGACGTGTCCCCCTACTTAAGCCAGTACATGTCCAGGCCCGTCTGAAGTTTGATAGAGAGCATTTGGATGATCCAGAAGAAGGTTGGGAGAATGTCATATGGTCAGATGAAACCAAAATATAACTTTTTGGTAAAAACTCAACTTGTCGTGTTTGGAGGACAAAGAATGCTGAGTTGCATCTAAAGAACACCATACCTACTGTGAAGCATGGGGGTGGAAACATCATAAATACTTTTTTCCCCACTGCATGTCTACAAATGATATTAAAGACCGTGTGACAGGAAGGCAAGGGTGACTGAGTCCAAAAAGGTCAGTAGGAAAAAGAGGTCAATTGGTTCTGCTGAGGTTTAAGGAAGTTTTGCCAGGAAAAGTTCAAGTAGGATTATTCAGTTTCAACGTTAGAGAATTTGTTCCAATTTCACTGCTGTGTTTTTAAATGGCAAAGACATGTATCTGCTCAGTGTTAAGGAACATAAAAGATGCGCCAAGTGGGGACTATGGGGAATGTGGAAGCAATGTGACTGTTTAGTCATTTTTTGGGGGGAGAACACGATGCAGCATTTGGAGGATGCCAGGTACAGAGAGAGGTGGATGACAGGTACAGAGAGAGTTGGATGCCAGGTACAGAGAGATGGATGCCAGGTACAGAGAGGGGTGGATGCCAGGTACAGAGAGGGGTGGATGCCAGGTACAGAGAGGTGGATGCCAGATATAGAGAGGGGTGGATGCCAGGTACAGAGAGATGGATGCCAGGTACAGAGAGGGGTGGATGCCAGGTACACAGAGGGGTGGATGCCAGGTACAGAGAGGGGTGGATGCCAGGTACAGAGGGGTGGATGCCAGGTACAGAGGGGTGGATGTCAGGTACAGAGGGGTACACCCATCTCTCTGTACCTGCCATTCACCTCTATCTGTACCCGTCATACACCCATCTCTCTGTACCTTGCATCCACCTCTCTCTGTACCTGGCATCCACCCCTCTGTACCTGGCATCCACCCCTCTGTACCTGGCATCCACCCTCTGTACCTGGCATCCACCCCTCTGTACCTGGCATCCACCCCTCTCTGTACCTGGCATCCACTCTGTACCTGGCATCCACCTCTCTGTACCTGGCATCCACCCTGTACCTGGCATCCACCCCTCTGTACCTGGCATCCACCCTCTGTACCTGGCATCCACCCCTCTGTACCTGGCATCCACCCCTCTGTACCTGGCATCCACCCCTCTCTCTGTACCTGGCATCCACCTCTCTCTGTCCCTGGCATCCACCCCCCTGTACCTGGCATCCACCCCTCTGTACCTGGCATCCACCTCTCTGTACCTGGCATCCACCCCTCTGTACCTGGCATCCACCCCTCTGTACCTGGCATCCACCCCTCTGTACCTGGCATCCACCCCTCTGTACCTGGCATCCACCCCCTCTGTACCTGGCATCCACCCCTCTGTACCTGGCATCCACCCCTCTGTACCTGGCATCCACCCCTCTGTACCTGGCATCCACCCCTCTGTACCTGGCATCCACCCTCTGTACCTGGCATCCACCCCTCTGTACCTGGCATCCACCCCTCTGTACCTGGCATCCACCCCTCTGTACCTGGCATCCACCCCTCTGTACCTGGCATCCACCTCTCTGTACCTGGCATCCACCCCTCTGTACCTGGCATCCACCCTTTTCAAATACTCTATTTGGTGATGTCTTTTGTAGGTCATTTTGTAAATGTTTCCTCGGTCTGTGTGATCTCAGTTGAAGACATTGTGCTTTTGTTATTTTTTGAAGAAGGTTCAACACTACCTTGTATTACCGTTTATCTCTCTGGGAAAACTTGACCTGATCTGTTTCATGGGATGGTGACTTGTTTTCCATCTGTCTTTATGGAAATCTAGCCCCCTGTAAGGTCTGCTAATATGAAGTGTAAACTGTCAAGAGCATAGCTTATCCAGGAAAAGAACAGTTTAGTAAATCATTCTCAAACCATTCCAAAAGTAATAAATACTATGCATGCCCAGTCTCTCTTGGCTAGTCTCTCTTGGCTAGTCTCTCTTGGCTCAGAGATGAGGAGAGACTGACTGCATCACTTCTTCTTTATATAAGAAACATGAATGTATGGAAAAATCCAATACTGTTTGCAAAGTTACAACTTACACACAGCTCTGACACACACACTTACCCCACCAGACATGCCACCAGGGGTCTTTTCACAGTCCCCAAAGCCAGAACAAATTCCAGAAAGCGTACAGTATGATACAGAGTCGTTATTGCAGGGAACTTCCTTCCATCTCATATTTCTCAAATTAACAGTGAACCTGGTTTCTAAAACCAGATAAAACAGCACCTCACGGCACAACGTTTGATAGTTTGTCTGTATGTATTGATATGTAGGCTACATGTGCCTTTTATATATTTTATAAATACCAAAAATGATGACTATATGCTAGATAAAGTTTGGACAAATTGTTTCTACCTTGTCAGCTCGGTGATTTTGGTGACTGGCCCAAAGCTCAAACCACTAGGCTACCTGCTGGTTACTGACCCAAAAGCTCAAACCACTAGGCTACCTGCTGGTTACTAGTCCAACACTCTAACCACTAGGCTACCTGCTGGTTACTAGTCCAACACTCTAACCACTAGGCTACCTGCTGGTTACTAGTCCAACACTCTAACCACTAGGCTACATGCTGGTTACTGGTCCAACACTCTAACCACTAGGCTACCTGCTGGTTACTGGCCCAACACTCTAACCACTAGGCTACCTGCTGGTTACTGGCCCAACGCTCTAACCACTAGGCTACCTGCTGGTTACTGGTCCAACACCCTAACCACTAGGCTATCTGCTGGTTACTGACCCAAAAGCTCAAACCACTAGGCTACCTGCTGGTTACTGACCCAACGCTCAAACCACTAGGCTACCTGCTGGTTACTGGTCCAACACTCTAACAACTAGGCTACCTGCTGGTTACTGGCCCAACACTCTAACCACTAGGCTACCTGCTGGTTACTGGTCCAACACTCTAACCACTAGGTTACCTGCTGGTTACTGGCCCAACACTCTAACCACTAGGCTACCTGCTGGTTACTAGTCCAACACTCTAACCACTAGGCTACATGCTGGTTACTGGTCCAACACTCTAACCACTAGGCTACCTGCTGGTTACTAGTTCAACACTCTAACCACTAGGCTATCTGCTGGTTACTGACCCAAAAGCTCAAACCACTAGGCTACCTGCTGGTTACTGACTCAACGCTCAAACAACTAGGCTACCTGCTGGTTACTGGCCCAACGCTCTAACCACTCGGCTACCTGCTGGTTACTGGCCCACCGCTCTAACCACTAGGCTACCTGCTGGTTACTGGTCCAACACTCTAACCACTAGGCTACCTGCTGGTTACTGGCCCAACGCTCAAACCACTAGGCTACCTGCTGGTTACTGGTCCAACACTCTAACAACTAGGTTACCTGCTGGTTACTGGCCCAACACTCTAACCACTAGGCTACCTGCTGGTTACTGGCCCAACGCTCTAACCACTAGGCTACCTGCTGGTTACTGGCCCAACGCTCTAACCACTAGGCTACCTGCTGGTTACTGGCCCAACGCTCTAACCACTAGGCTACCTGCTGGTTACTGACCCAACACTCTAACCACTAGGCTACCTGCTGGTTACTAGTTCAACACTCTAACCACTAGGCTACCTGCTGGTTACTGGCCCAACGCTCTAACCACTAGGCTACCTGCTGGTTACTAGTCCAACACTCTAACCACTAGGCTACCTGCTGGTTACTGGTCCAACACTCTAACAACAAGGTTACCTGCTGGTTACTGGTCCAACACTCTAACCACTAGGCTACCTGCTGGTTACTGACCCAACACTCTAACCACTAGGCTACCTGCTGGTTACTAGTTCAACACTCTAACCACTAGGCTACCTGCTGGTTACTGGTCCAACACTCTAACAACAAGGTTACCTGCTGGTTACTGGCCCAACACTCTAACCACTAGGCTACCTGCTGGTTACTGGCCCAACGCTCTAACCACTAGGCTACCTGCTGGTTACTGGCCCAACGCTCTAACCACTCAGCTACCTGCTGGTTACTGGTCCAACACTCTAACAACTAGGTTACCTGCTGGTTCCTGTCCCAACGCTCTAACCACTAGGTTACCTGCTGGTTACTGTCCCAACGCTCTAACCACTAGGCTACCTGCTGGTTACTAGTCCAACACTCTAACCACTAGGCTACATGCTGGTTACTGGTCCAACACTCTAACCACTAGGCTACCTGCTGGTTACTAGTTCAACACTCTAACCACTAGGCTATCTGCTGGTTACTGACCCAAAAGCTCAAACCACTAGGCTACCTGCTGGTTACTGACTCAACGCTCAAACAACTAGGCTACCTGCTGGTTACTGGCCCAACGCTCTAACCACTCGGCTACCTGCTGGTTACTGGCCCACCGCTCTAACCACTAGGCTACCTGCTGGTTACTGGCCCAACGCTCTAACCACTAGGCTACCTGCTGGTTACTGGCCCAACGCTCAAACCACTAGGCTACCTGCTGGTTACTGGTCCAACACTCTAACAACTAGGTTACCTGCTGGTTACTGGCCCAACACTCTAACCACTAGGCTACCTGCTGGTTACTGGCCCAACGCTCTAACCACTAGGCTACCTGCTCGTTACTGACCCAACGCTCTAACCACTAGGCTACCTGCTGGTTACTGGCCCAACGCTCTAACCACTAGGCTACCTGCTGGTTACTGACCCAACACTCTAACCACTAGGCTACCTGCTGGTTACTAGTTCAACACTCTAACCACTAGGCTACCTGCTGGTTACTGGCCCAACGCTCTAACCACTAGGCTACCTGCTGGTTACTAGTTCAACACTCTAACCACTAGGCTACCTGCTGGTTACTGGTCCAACACTCTAACAACAAGGTTACCTGCTGGTTACTGGCCCAACACTCTAACCACTAGGCTACCTGCTGGTTACTGACCCAACACTCTAACCACTAGGCTACCTGCTGGTTACTAGTTCAACACTCTAACCACTAGGCTACCTGCTGGTTACTGGTCCAACACTCTAACAACAAGGTTACCTGCTGGTTACTGGCCCAACACTCTAACCACTAGGCTACCTGCTGGTTACTGGCCCAACGCTCTAACCACTAGGCTACCTGCTGGTTACTGGCCCAACGCTCTAACCACTCAGCTACCTGCTGGTTACTGGTCCAACACTCTAACAACTAGGTTACCTGCTGGTTCCTGTCCCAACGCTCTAACCACTAGGCTACCTGCTGGTTACTGGCCCAACGCTCTAACCACTAGGTTACCTGCTGGTTACTGGTCCAACACTCTAACCACTAGACTACCTGCCGGTTATTAGTCCAACACTCTAACCACTAGGCTACCTGCTGGTTACTAGTCCAACACTCTAACCACTAGGATACCTGCTGGTTACTAGTCGAACACTCTAACCACTAGGCTACCTGCTGGTTACTAGTCGAACACTCTAACCACTAGGCTACCTGCCGGTTACTAGTCCAACACTCTAACCACTAGGATACCGGCTGGTTACTAGTCCAACACTCTAACCACTAGGCTACCTGCTGGTTATTAGTTCAACACTCTAACCACTAGGCTACCTGCTGGTTATTAGTCCAACGCTCTAACCACTAGGCTACCTGCTGGTTACTGACCCAACACTCTAACCACTAGGCTACCTGCTGGTTACTAGTCCAACACTCTAACCACTAGGCTACCTGCTGGATACTAGTCCAACACTCTAACCACTAGGCTACCTGCTGGTTACTAGTCCAACACTCTAACCACTAGGCTACCTGCTGGTTACTAGTCCAACACTCTAACCACTAGGCTACCTGCTGGATACTAGTCCAACACTCTAACCAATAGGCTACCTGCTGGTTACTAGTCCAACACTCTAACCACTAGGCTACCTGCTGGTTACTGACCCAACGCTCTGACCACGAGGCTACCTGCTGGTTACTGACCCAACGCTCTAACCACTAAGCTACCTGCTGGTTACTGACCCAAAAGCTCAAACCACTAGGCTACCTGCTGGTTACTGACCCAACGCTCAAACCACTAGGCTACCTGCTGATTACTGGCCCAACACTCTAACCACTAGGCTACCTGCTGGTTACTGACCCAACGCTCTAACCACTAGGCAACCTGCTGGTTACTGGCCCAACACTCTAACCACTAGGCTACCTGCTGGTTACTGGCCCAACGCTCTAACCACAGGCTACTTGCTGGTTACTGGCCCAACGCTCTAACCACTAGGCTACCTGCTGGTTACTGCCCAACGCTCTAACCACTAGGCTACCTGCTGGTTACTTGCCCAACACTCTAACCACTAGGCTACCTGCTGGTTACTGACCCAACACTCTAACCACTAGGCTTCCTGCTGGTTACTAGTCCAACGCTCTAACCACTAGGCTACCTGCTGGTTACTAGTCCAACACTCTAACCACTAGACTACCTGCTGGTTACTGACCCAACGCTCTAACCACTAGGCAACCTGCTGGTTACTGTCCCAACGCTCTAACCACTAGGCTACCTGCTGGTTACTGACCCAACACTCTAACCACTAGGCTTCCTGCTGGTTACTGACCCAACACTCTAACCACTAGGCTTCCTGCTGGTTACTGGCCCAACACTCTAACCACTAGACTACCTGCTGGTTACTGACCCAACACTCTAACCACTAGGCTATCTGCTGGTTACTGACCCAACACTCTAACCACTAGGCTTCCTGCTGGTTACTGACCCAACACTCTAACCACTAGGCTTCCTGCTGGTTACTGGCCCAACACTCTAACCACTAGACTACCTGCTGGTTAATGACCCAACACTCTAATCACTAGGCTACATTAAGAGAAATCCTTTGCAGCCTTGTTTACAATTTGTAACACTGGGTTCTCAGGGTGTTCATATAAACCTACCTGGAAAACGTTCAGGGAACCAAGGTCAAACGTTCCCAGAACATCCCTGCAACGTTAAAGTAACATTCCCAGAACAGAAAAACATTTCACTTCTATTCTCAGAATGTAAAATAGAAATATATATATATATAATCTGTTTTGCCGGTCAGGAAACGTATAGTTTCACTCCCAAAACCAAAAACCAAGTTCCCTCAGCTTCCAAGGAACCAAATGTGCTAGCTGGGATGTGACTCATCGAAAGCAAGAGAGACAGTGACAGATGGTGAATAGTTTATATGTCTACATTTCAAAAAAAGCAAGCAAAAAAAAGCAAGCATTTCATGGTCAAGTCTACACCTGTTGTATTCGGAGCATGTGACAATTTTTATTTGGTTTTATTTGGAAAGTGAAAGTGAAAGAGGGAGAGAGTTTCCAGCCCCCCCACCCACCCTCCCACCCCACACACCCTACTTCAGCCTCAGCATTGACTGGACAGGTTCCAGTAGACTGCCTGTGTGAGCATAGCCAGGGCTCTCAATCATCTTGTGAGATGTCTTGCAACGCCAACATTGTCGGTTATAATCTGGGAGACCAGTATGAAAACGTATGAAAATCTGTGCACTCACTAACTGTAAGTCATAATAGGAGTGTCTGATAAAATACAAGAAAATGTAAAGATGGGGTCTGGACCCCCCCTGTTTTCTACCTCTGCAGATAGGTCAGGGTTGTGTTTAACCCCTCTCCCCTCCACGCCCCCAGATAGGTCAGGGTTGTGTTTAACCCCTCTCCCCTCCACCCCCCAGATAGGTCAGGGTTGTGTTTAACCTCTCTCCCCTCTACCTCTCCAGATAGGTCAGGGTTGTGTTTAACCCCTCTCTAGATAGGTCAGGGTTGTGTTTAACCTCTCTCCCCTCTACCTCTCCAGATAGGTCAGGGTTGTGTTTAACCCCTCTCTAGATAGGTCAGGGTTGTGTTTAACCCCTCTCCCCTCTACCTCTCCAGATAGGTCAGGGTTGTGTTTATCCCCTCTCCAGATAGGTCAGGGTTGTGTTTAACCCCTCTCCCCTCTCCCTCTCCAGATAGGTCAGGGTTGTGTTTAACCCCTCTCCCCTCTCCCTCTCCAGATAGGTCAGGGTTGTGTTTAACCCCTCTCCCCTCTACCTCTCCAGATAGGTCAGGGTTGTGTTTATCCCCTCTCCAGATAGTTCAGGGTTGTGTTTAACCCCTCTCCCCTCTCCCTCTCCAGATAGGTCAGGGTTGTGTTTAATCCCTCTCCAGATAGGTCAGGGTTGTGTTTAACCCCTCTCCCCTCTCCCTCTCCAGATAGGTCAGGGTTGTGTTTAACCCCTCTCCCCTCTACCTCTCCAGATAGGTCAGGGTTGTGTTTATCCCCTCTCCAGATAGTTCAGGGTTGTGTTTAACCCCTCTCCAGATAGGTCAGGGTTGTGTTTAACCCCTCTCCAGATAGGTCAGGGTTGTGTTTAACCCCTCTCCAGATAGGTCAGGGTTGTGTTTAACCCCTCTCCAGAGAGGTCAGGGTTGTGTTTATCCCCTCTCCAGATAGTTCAGGGTTGTGTTTAACCCCTCTCCAGATAGGTCAGGGTTGTGTTTAACCCCTCTCCAGATAGGTCAGGGTTGTGTTTAACCCCTCTCCAGATAGGTCAGGGTTGTGTTTAACCCCTCACCCCTCTACCCCTCTCCAGATAGTTCAGGGTTGTGTTTAACCCCTCTCCCCTCTACCCCTCTCCATATAGGTCAGGGTTGTGTTTAACCCCTCTCCAGATAGGTCAGGGTTGTGTTTAACCCCTCTCCAGATAGGTCAGGGTTGTGTTTAACCCCTCTCCAGATAGGTCAGGATTGTGTTTAACCCCTCTCCAGATAGGTCAGGGTTGTGTTTATCCCCTCTCCAGAATAGGTCAGGGTTCCGGCGCCGACAGAGATGGCCGCCTCGCTTCACGTTCCTAGGAAACTATGCAGTTTTTTGTTTTTTTTACGTGTTATTTCTTACATTAGTACCCCAGGTCATCTTAGGTTTCATTACATACAGTCGAGAAGAACTACTGAACATAAGATCAGCGTCAACTCACCATCAGTACGACCAAGAATATGTTTTTCCAAGCGACCGGATCCTGTGTTCTGCCTTACAAACAGGTCAACGGAATTAATTCCATGCAGCGACCCCAAAAACGACTTCGTAAAGAGGGAAACGTAGCGGTCTTCTGGTCAGACTCCGGACACGGGCACATCGTGCACCACTCCCTAGCATTCTTCTTGCCAATGTCCAGTCTCTTGACAACAAGGTTGATGAAATCCGAGCAAGGGTAGCATTCCAGAGGGACATCAGAGACTGTAACGTTCTCTTCTTCACGGAAACATGGCTCACTGGAGAGACGCTATCCGGGGCGGTGCAGCCAACGGGTTTCTCCACGCATCGCGCCGACAGAAACAAACATCTTTCTGGTAAGAAGAGTGGCGGGGGCGTATGCCTCATGACTAACGAGACATGGTGTGATGAAAGAAACATACAGGAACTCAAATCCTTCTGTTCACCTGATTTAGAATTCCTCACAATCAAATGTAGACCGCATTATCTACCAAGAGAATTCTCTTCGATTATAATCACAGCCGTATATATTCCCCCCCAAGCAGACACATCGATGGCTCTGAACTAACTTTATTTAACTCTTTGCAAACTGGAAACCATTTATCCGGAGGCTGCATTCATTGTCGCTGGTGACTAATCTGAAAACAAGACTCCCTAAATTTTATCAGCATATCGATTGCGCAACCAGGGGTGGTAAAACCTTGGATCATTGTTACTCTAACTTCGCATATAAGGCCCTGCCCCGCCCCCCTTTCGGAAAAGCTGACCACGACTCCATTTTGTTGATCCCTGCCTACAGACAGAAACTTAAACAAGAGGCTCCCACGCTGAGGTCTGTCCAACGCTGGTCCGACCAAGCTGACTCCACACTCCAAGACTGCTTCCATCAGGTGGACTGGGACATGTTTCGTATTGCGTCAGATAACAATATTGACGAATACGCTGATTCGGTGTGCGAGTTCATTAGAACGTGCGTTGAAGATGTCGTTCCCATAGCAACGATAAAAACATTCCCTAACCAGAAACCGTGGATTGATGGCAGCATTCGAGTGAAACTGAAAGCGCGAACCACTGCTTTTAATCAGGGCAAGGTGTCTGGTAACATGACCGAATACAAACAGTGCAGCTATTCCCTCCGCAAGGCTATCAAACAAGCTAAGCATCAGTACAGAGACAAAGTAGAATCTCAATTCAACGGCTCAGACACAAGAGGCATGTGGCAGGGTCTACAGTCAATCACGGACTACAAGAAGAAACCCAGCCCAGTCACGGACCAGGATGTCTTGCTCCCGGGCAGACTAAATAACTTTTTTGCCCGCTTTGAGGACAATACAGTGCCACTGACACGGCCTGCAACGAAAACATGCGGTCTCTCCTTCACTGCAGCCGAGGTGAGTAAGACATTTAAATGTGTTAACCCTCGCAAGGCTGCAGGCCCAGATGGCATCCGCAGCCGCGCCCTCAGAGCATGCGCAGACCAGCTGGCCGGTGTGTTTACGGACATATTCAATCAATCTCAATACCAGTCTGCTGTTCCCACATGCTTCAAGAGGGCCACCATTGTTCCTGTTCCCAAGAAAGCTAAGGTAACTGAGTTAAACGACTACCGCCCCGTAGCACTCACTTCCGTCATCATGAAGTGCTTTGAGAGACTAGTCAAGGACCATATCACCTCCACCCTACCTGACACCCTAGACCCACTCCAATTTGCTTACCGCCCAAATAGGTCCACAGACGATGCAATCTCAACCACACTGCACACTGCCCTAACCCATCTGGACAAGAGGAATACCTATGTGAGAATGCTGTTCATCGACTACAGCTTGGCATTCAACACCATAGTACCCTCCAAGCTCGTCATCAAGCTCGAGACCCTGGGTCTCAACCCCGCCCTGTGCAACTGGGTACTGGACTTCCTGACGGGCCGCCCCCAGGTGGTGAGGGTAGGCAACAACATCTCCTCCCCGCTGATCCTCAACAGGGGGCCCCTCCAAGGGTGCGTTCTGAGCCCTCTCTTGTACTCCCTGTTCACCCCGACTGCGTGGCCACGCACGCCTCCAACTCAATCATCAAGTTTGCGGACGACACAACAGTGGTAGGCTTGATTACCAACAACGACGAGACGGCCTACAGGGAGGAGGAGGTGAGGGCCCTCGGAGTGTGGTGTCAGGAAAATAACCTCACACTCAACGTCAACAAAACTAAGGAGATGATTGTGGACTTCAGGAAACAGCAGAGGGAACACCCCCTATCCACATCGATGGAACAGTAGTGGAGAGGGTAGCAAGTTTTAAGTTCCTCGGCATACACATCACAGACAAACTGAATTGGTCCACTCACACTGACAGCGTCGTGAAGAAGGCGCAGCAGCGCCTCTTCAACCTCAGGAGGCTGAAGAAATTCGGCTTGTCACCAAAAGCACTCACAAACTTCTACAGATGCACAATCGAGAGCATCCTGGCGGGCTGTATCACCGCCTGGTACGGCAACTGCTCCGCCCTCAACCGTAAGGCTCTCCAGAGGGTAGTGAGGTCTGCACAACGCATCACCGGGGGCAAACTACCTGCCCTCCAGGACACCTACACCACCCGATGTTACAGGAAGGCCATAAAGATCATCAAGGACAACAACCCCCCGAGCCACTGCCTGTTCACCCCGCTATCATCCAGAAGGTGAAGTCAGTACAGGTGCATCAGAGCTGTGACCGAGAGACTGAAAAACAGCTTCTATCTCAAGGCCATCAGACTGTTAAACAGCCACCACTAACATTGAGTGGCTGCTGCCAACACACTGACATTGACACTGACCCAACTCCAGCCACTTTAATAATGGGAATTGATGGGAAATTATGTAAATATATCACTAGCCACTTTAAACAATGCTACCTTATATAATGTTACTTACCCTACATTATTCATCTCATATGCATACGTATATACTGTACTCTATATCATCGACTGCATCCTTATGTAATACATGTATCACTAGCCACTTTAACTATGCCACTTTGTTTACTTTGTCTACATACTCATCTCATATGTATATACTGTACTCGATACCATCTACTGTATGCTGCCCCGTATCATCACTCATTCATATATCCTTATGTACATATTCTTTATCCCCTTACACTGTGTATAAGACAGTAGTTTTGGAATTGTTAGTTAGATTACTTGTTGGTTATTACTGCATTGTCGGAACTAGAAGCACAAGCATTTCGCTACACTCGCACTAACATCTGCAAACCATGTGTATGTGACAAATAAAATGTCATTTGATTTGATTTGATTTGATTTGATTGTGTTTAATCCCTCTCTAGATGGGTCAGGGTTGTGTTTATCCCCTCTCCAGAGATGTCAGGGTTGTGTTTAACCCCTCTCCAGATAGGTCAGGGTTGTGTTTAACCCCTCTCCCCTCTACCCCTCTCCAGATAGGTCAGGGTTGTGTTTAACCCCTCTCCAGAGAGGTCAGGGTTGTGTTTATCCCCTCTCCAGATAGGTCAGGGTTGTGTTTAACCCCTCTCCCCTCTACCTCTCCAGATAGGTCAGGGTTGTGTTTAACCCCTCTCCAGATAGGTCAGGGTTGTGTTTATCCCCTCTCCAGATAGGTCAGGGTTGTGTTTAACCCCTCTCCAGATAGGTCAGGGTTGTGTTTAACCCCTCTCCAGATAGGTCAGGGTTGTGTTTAACCCCTCTCCAGATAGGTCAGGGTTGTGTTTAACCCCTCTCCAGATAGGTCAGGGTTGTGTTTAACCCCTCTCCCCTCTCCCTCTCCAGATAGGTCAGGGTTGTGTTTAACCCCTCTCTAGATTTCCGATTCTGTTGACTCCAACATGGCGGATAATTGTATTTGTTTTCTCCCTGTTCTCAGATAGGTCAGGGTTTGTTTAACCCCTCTTGATTTTAATTCTGTTGACTGCAATTGCATTAAGGCGGATATCTATATTTGTTTTCTAACGCTGTTCTCAGATTATTTATGGTTTGCTTTTTCTATCAAAGTTGATAATTTTAAATCTGACATGCCATTTAGCAGACGCTTTTATGCACTTACAGTCATGTGTGCATACATTCTATATTTCCATCTAACCCACTATTGTATTTACAAGCGCCATTTATAACTGTGTATTTCTACCAAATGATGTGCCTCACTACAATATCACCGGATGTTTTTGAACTCGTGAATGTATCGCGCCAGTGTAAACTTTGTTTATATAAATATGAACTTTATCAAACCAAACATATATGTATTGTGTAACATGAAGTCCTATGAGTGTCATCTGATGAAGATCATCAAAGGTTAGTGATTCATTTTATCTCTATTTGTGCTTTTTTGCGACTCTTTGGTTGGGAAAACGGCTGTGTTTTTCTGTGAGTTGTTGGTAACCTAACATAATCGTTTGTGGTGCTTTCGCTGTAAAGCCTATTTGAAATCGGACACTGTGGTGGGATTAACAACAAGATTACCTTTAAAAACAGTATAAAATACATGTATTTTTCAGGAATTTTAATTTAGAGATTTCTGTTGCTCTGAATTTGGCGCCCTGCACTTTCACTGTAACCGTTAACGGGATTGCAGCCCTAGGAAGTTTTAAGTATCAAAATTAAATGTAAAATATAAATCATATCATATTCCAAAAACCAGACAGCGCCATTTTCTCTTTTTTTTTTTTTTTTTTTAATTTACGGATAGCCAGGTTGTCACGACTTCTACCGAAGGTAGCTCCTTCCTTCGCTCCTTCCTTCGGCGGTCGGCGTCGGCGATGGTCCCTTTTACCTGTTCTGTTTGTTTTGTCTTTGGGTCTTTTTCATTTGCTTTAATATCTGTGTGTATATATTTACCCTGTTGACTAAGCTTGTGCGGGATTAGTCTTTCAATGTGATGTGCTCAGTGAGGTTAGTCTTTCATTGTGATGTGCTCAGTGAGGTTAGTCTTTCATTGTGATGTGCTTGTTGACGTTAGGCTTTCTTTGTGATGTGCTCAGTGAGGTTAGTCTTTCATTGTGATGTGCTTGTTGAGGTTAGTTAGTCTTTCACTGTGATGAAAGTGAGGTGAGGTTAGTCTTTCATTGCCCTTGCTGTCTCTGCCTGGCCAGTTCCCCTCTTTCCACTGGGATTCTCTGCCTCTACCCTATTACAGGGGCTGAGTCACTGGCTTACTGGGGCTCTCTCATGCCGTCCCTGCAGGGGGTGCGTCACCTGAGTGGGTTGATTCACTGTTGTGGTCATTCTGTCTGGGTTGGCGCCCCCCAGGTTGTGCCGTGGTGGAGATCTTTGTGGGCTATACTCAGCCTTGTCTCAGGATGGTAAGTTGGTGGTTGAAGATATCCCTCTAGTGGTGTGGGGGCTGTGCTTTGGCAAAGTGGGTGGGGTTAAATCCGTCCTGTTTGGCCCTGTCCGGGGGTGTCCTCGGATGGGGCCACAGTGTCTCCTGACCCCTCCTGTCTCAGCCTCCAGTATTTATGCTGCAGTAGTTTGTGTCGGGGGGCTAGGGTCAGTTTGTTATATCTGGAGTACTTCTCCTGTCCTATTCGGTGTCCTGTGTGAATCTAAGTGTGCGTTCTCTAATTCTCTCCTTCTTTCTTTCTCTCTCTCGGAGGACCTGAGCCATAGGACCATGTCCCAGGACTACCTGACATGATGGCTCCTTGCTGTCCCCAGTCCACCTGGCCATGCTGCTGCTCCAGTTTCAACTGACCTGAGCCCTAGGACCATGCCCCAGGACTACCTGACATGATGACTCTCAACTGTTCTGCCTTACTATTATTTGACCATGCTGGTCATTTATGAACATTTGAACATCTTGGCCATGTTCTGTTATAATCTCCACCCGGCACAGCCAGAAGAGGACTGGCCACCCCACATATGCTCTCTCTAATTTCTCTTTCTTTCACTCTCTCGGAGGATCTATCCCTGGACTTCGTGCACCTGCATTGCTTGCTGTTTGGGGTTTTAGGCTGGGTTTCTGTCCCCAGTCCACTTTGACTGTGCTGCTGTACCAGCTTTCAACTGTTCTGACTTGTTATTATTCATGTGCCATGCTGGTCATTTATGAACATTTGAACATCTTGGCCATGTTCTGTTATAATCTTCACCCGGCTCACAGCCAGTGATGGACTGGCCAGTCTTTCATTGCCTGATTGCTCTCTGAGGTTTCTTTCATTGTGATGTTTGGTTCGTCTTTCATTGTGATGAAAGTGAGGTTTTCTTTCATTGTGATTCTACACTGATTGTCTTGCTGTTTGGCGGTTTTAGGTTAGTCTTTCTGTGATGTGTTTTGAGATAGTCTTCTGATTGTGATGAAAGTGGGTGATATAAATTTCATTTGATTGATTGATTGATTGTGATGTGCTCACTGAGGTTAGTCTTTCACTGTGATGAAAGTGAGGTGAGGTTAGTCTTTCATTGTGATGAAAGTGAGGTGAGGTTAGTCTTTCATTGTGATGTGCTCGCTGAGGTTAGTCTTTCATTGTGATGAAAGTGAGGTGAGGTTAGTCTTTCATTGTGATGTGCTCACTGAGGTTAGTCTTTCATTGTGATGTGCTCGCTGAGGTTTGTCTTTCATTGTGATGTGCTCGCTGAGGTTAGTCTTTCATTGTGATGAAAGTGAGGTGAGGTTAGTCTTTCATTGTGATGTGCTCACTGAGGTTAGTCTTTCATTGTGATGTGTTTGCTGAGGTTAGTCTTTCATTGTGATGTGCTCGCTGAGGTTAGTCGTTCATTGTGATGTGCTCACTGAGGTTCGTCTTTCATTGTGATGAATGTGAGGTGAGGTTAGTCTTTCATTGTGATGTGTTTGCTGAGGTTAGTCTTTCATTGTGATGAAAGTGAGGTGAGGTTAGTCTTTCATTGTGATGTGTTCACTGAGGTTAGTCTTTCATTGTGATGTGCTGAGCTGAGGTTAGTCTTTCATTGTGATGTGTTTGCTGAGGTTAGTCTTTCATTGTGATGTGTTTGCTGAGGTTAGTCTTTCATTGTGATGTGTTTGCTGAGGTTAGTCTTTCATTGTGATGAAAGTGAGGTGAGTTAGTCTTTCATTGTGATGTGTTTGCTGAGGTTAGTCTTTCATTGTGATGAGTCTTTCAAGTGATGTGTTTGTGAGGTTAGTCTTTCATTGTGATGTGTTTGCTGAGGTTAGTCTTTCATTGTGATGTGCTCACTGAGGTTAGTCTTTCATTGTGATGTGCTCGCTGAGGTTAGTCTTTCATTGTGATGTGTTTGCGTGAGGTTAGTCTTTCATTGTGATGTGTTTGCTGAGGTTTGTCTTTCATTGTGATGTGTTTGCTGAGGTTAGTCTTTCATTGTGATGTGTTTGCTGAGGTTAGTCTTTCATTGTGATGAAAGTGAGGTGAGGTTAGTCTTTCATTGTGATGTGCGTTCACTGAGGTTAGTCTTTCATTGTGATGTGCTCGCTGAGGTTAGTCTTTCATTGTGATGTGTTTGCTGAGGTTTCTTTCATTGTGATGTGTTTGCTGAGGTTAGTCTTTCATTGTGATGTGTTTGCTGAGGTTAGTCTTTCATTGTGATGAAAGTGAGGTGAGGTTAGTCTTTCATTGTGATGTGTTTGCTGAGGTTAGTCTTTCATTGTGATGTGTTTGCTGAGGTTAGTCTTTCATTGTGATGTGTTTCTGAGGTTAGTCTTTCATTGTGATGTGTTTGCTGAGGTTAGTCTTTCATTGTGATGTGTTTGCTGAGGTTAGTCTTTCATTGTGATGTGTTTGCTGAGGTTAGTCTTTCATTGTGATGTGTTTGCTGAGGTTAGTCTTTCATTGTGATGAAAGTGAGGTGAGGTTAGTCTTTCATTGTGATGTGTTTGCTGAGGTTAGTCTTTCATTGTGATGTGTTTGCTGAGGTTAGTCTTTCATTGTGATGAAAGTGAGGTGAGGTTAGTCTTTCATTGTGATGTGTTTGCTGAGGTTAGTCTTTCATTGTGATGTGTTTGCTGAGGTTAGTCTTTCATTGTGATGTGTTTGCTGAGGTTAGTATTTCATTGTGATGTGTTTGCTGAGGTTAGTCTTTCATTGTGATGTGTTTCTGAGGTTAGTCTTTCATTGTGATGTGTTTGCTGAGGTTAGTCTTTCATTGTGATGTGCTCACTGAGGTTAGTCTTTCATTGTGATGTGTTTGCTGAGGTTAGTCTTTCATTGTGATGTGCTCGCTGAGGTTAGTCTTTCATTGTGATGTGTTTGCTGAGGTTAGTCTTTCATTGTGATGAAAGTGAGGTGAGGTTAGTCTTTCATTGTGATGTGTTTGCTGAGGTTAGTCTTTCATTGTGATGAAAGTGAGGTGAGGTTAGTCTTTCATTGTGATGAAAGTGAGGTGAGGTTAGTCTTTCATTGTGATGAAAGTGAGGTGAGGTTAGTCTTTCATTGTGATGAAAGTGAGGTGAGGTTAGTCTTTCATTGTGATGTGCTCGCTGAGGTTCGTCTTTCATTGTGATGAAAGTGAGGTGAGGTTAGTCTTTCATTGTGATGACTGAGGTTAGTCTTTCATTGTGATGTGTTTGCTGAGGTTAGTCTTTCATTGTGATGTGCTCGGTGAGGTTAGTCTTTCATTGTGATGTGCTCGGTGAGGTTCGTCTTTCATTGTGATGAAAGTGAGGTTATGCCGTTATTTGTTTTCACGGATTCTTGGATTGTCGTAACTTTGTTTGTTCCTCCCTGACGGGTTCTCTGTTGTCGAGGCGTTGTACGGGTTCTCTGTTGTCGAGGGCGTTGTACGGGTTCTCTGTTGTCGAGGCGTCATACGGGTTCTCTGTTGTCGAGGCGTTGTACGGGTTCTCTGTTGTCGAGGGCGTTGTACGGGTTCTCTGTTGTCGAGGGCGACGGGTTCTCTGTTGTCGAGGCGTTGTACGGGTTCTCTGTTGTCAGGCGACGGGTTCTCTGTTGTCGAGGCGTCCAGACGGGTTCTCTGTTGTCGAGGGCGTTGACCAGGGGTTCTCTGTTGTCGAGGGCGTTGTACGGGTTCTCTGTTGTCGAGGCGTAGAGGGTTCTCTGTTGTCTGGCGTTGTACGGGTTCTCTGTTGTCGAGGCGTTAGGGGTTCTCTGTTGTCGAGGGATACGGGTTCTCTGTTGTAGGGCGTTGACGGGTTCTCTGTTGTCGAGGCGTTGTACGGGTTCTCTGTTGTCCAGGGCGGACGGGTTCTCTGTTGTCGAGTGGCTTCGTACTGTTTTCGATTGTGCGCTGTAGGGATGTCCTAGGGATCAGTTCTCTTTTCTCCTGCCTGACTCCTTCCACTTCACCTCAGACGCAAACTTAGGGAGGACTCAGACATCATTTACAAATGAAACATGTGTTTTAGTGAGTTCTCCAGATCAGAGGCAGTAGGGATGACCAGGGATGTTCTCTGTTTAGTGAGTCCACCAGATCAGAGGCAGTAGGGATGACCAGGGATGTTCTCTGTTTAGTGAATCCTCCAGATCAGAGGCAGTAGGGATGACCAGGGGTGTTCTCTTCATAAGTGTGTGAATTAGACCATTTTCCAGTCCTGCTGAGCATTCAAAATGTAGCTTTTGGGTGTCAGGGAAAATGTACGGAGTAAAAAGTTAATAGTTTTCTTTAGGAATGTAGTGCAGTAAAAGTTATCAAAAAATAAAGTACAGATAAAGTACAGATACACCCCCCCCCCCCCAAAAAAGTAAAATGTGTAAAATCCCAGCCTTAGTTACAAGGGAGGTGTTTCACAAAAGCAATCAAGAAGCAACTGTGCAAGTAAAAGTTCCTTCGTGAACTCCGATCTCCCGAGGAGAAGAAATGAATCGAAAGGACAGTGTCGTGAAGGGAGACAAGACCGGTGATTAACTGGACAAATGAAGACACGTCCTCATGAAGACACGTCCTCTGGAATGAAGACACGTCCTCTGGAATGAAGACATGTCCTCTGGAATGAAGACACGTCCTCTGGAATGAAGACACGTCCTCTGGAATGAAGACACGTCCTCTGGAATGACACGTCCTCTGGAATGAAGACACGTCCTCTCACGTCCTCTGGAATGAAGACACGTCCTCATGAAGACACGTCCTCATGAAGACACGTCCTCTGGAATGAAGACACGTCCTCTGGAATGAAGACATGTCCTCTGGAATGAAGACACGTCCTCTGGAATGAAGACACGTCCTCTGGAATGAAGACACGTCCTCATGAAGACACGTCCTCTGGAATGAAGACACGTCCTCTGGAATGAAGACACGTCCTCTGGATTGAAGACAGTGGTCAACAACAACCCTGAACGACCGCGGGGGGAAGAAAATGAAGGACCTTTCTATCTCTTGCAAAGAGAAATATCTCTAACCTGACTGTTCCAGGATTCTGTTCCAAGGATAAAGATAAAAAAATAAATAAAGATTTTTTTTTTAAATTAAAAAAGGGAGAGAAAATTTTTAAAAAAGTGTTTGAGGAAACAATGACATGAAGATGTCAAAACAACGCCACGGTAACGAGGTGTGTGTGTGTGTGTGTGTGTGTGTGTGTGTGTGTGTGTGTGTGTGTGTGTGTGTGTGTGTGTGTGTGTGTGTGTGTGTGTGTGTGTGTGTGTGTGTGTGTGTGTGTGTGTGTGTGTGTGTGTGTGTGTGTTCTACAGTTCCTGGTTTGGTGCCTGCTGCCGTTAACTGCAAGACAGCTCAACAAATCAGTAAACAGAACCAAGTTATTGGCCGTAATTGCTGAAAAGTTTCTCTCCCTTGCAGCAGTCCCGTGAGGAATGCCTTGTGTCTGTTGTACTTTCTTAGACGGTACGATATAACTTATTTTTTCTCCTCACAATGAATCAGCAAGATCAGTTTAAACTCTGGTACACCAAAACCAGATGTGACTGGTTTGATACATTGATTTCTTCACTAATTTAAGGTGACAGTTTCCCCTTGTGCTTGTCATTTTCACCAAAAAAACGTTTCATTGCTTCTGTGTTTGATTTCAGAGGTTAGCGATTGGTCTTCAAGGTTAGATACTGTTGTCTCTTTTCTCTGTATCTAATAGTCTCTATTATGCTCTCTGTCTGTCCTCTCTGTCTGTCCTCTCTGTCTGTCCTCTCTGTCTGTCCTCTTTCTGTCTGTCCTCTCTGTCTGTCCTCTCTCTGTCTGTCATCTTTCTGTCTGTCATCTTTCTGTCTATCATCTTTCTGTCTGTCATCTTTCTGTCTGTCCTCTGTCTGTCCTCTCTCTGTCTGTCCTCTGTCTGTCTTTCTGTCTGTCTCTCTGTCTGTCCTCTGTCTGTCCTCTCTCTGTCTGTCCCTCTCTCTGTCTGTCATCTTTCTGTCTGTCATCTTTCTGTCTATCATCTTTCCGTCTGTCATCTTTCTCTCTGTCCTCTCTCTGTCTGTCCTCTCTCTCTCTGTATGTCCTCTCTCTCTCTGTCCTCTCTCTGTCTGTCCTCTCTCTCTCTGTCTGTCCTCTCTCTCTGTCCCTCTCTCTCTGTCTGTCCTCTCTGTCTGTCCTCTCTCTGTCTGTCATCTTTCTGTCTATCATCTTTCTGTCTGTCCTCTCTGTCTGTCCTCTCTGTCTGTCCCTCTCTCTCTGTCTGTCCTCTCTGTCTGTCCTCTCTCTTTCTGTCTGTCCTCTCTGTCTGTCCCTCTCTCTCTGTCTGTCCTCTCTGTCTGTCCTCTCTCTTTCTGTCTGTCCTCTCTGTCTGTACTCTCTCTGTCTGTCCTCTCTCTCTCAGTCTGTCCTCTCTCTCTCAGTCTGTCCCCTCTCTGTCTATCCTCTCTGTCTGTCCTCTCTCTCTCTGTCTGTCCTCTTTCTGTCTTTCATCTATGTCTGTCATCTCATTCTCTGTCTGTCTATCCTCTCTGTCTGTCCTCTCTGTCTGTCCTCTCTCTCTGTATGTCCTCTCTCTGTCTGTCATCTCTCTCTCTGTCTGTCCTCTCTCTTTTTGTCCTCTCTCTCTGTCTGTCCTCTCTCTTTCAGTCTGTTCTCTCTGTCTGTCCTCTCTGTATGTCCTCTCTATCTCTGTCCTCTCTCTGTCTGTCCTCTCTCTCTGTGTCTGTCCTCTCTGTCTGTCCTCTCTATTTCTGTCTGTCCTCTCTCTGTCCGTCCTCTCTCTCTCTGTCTGTCCTCTCTCTGTCTGTCCTCTCTCTCTATGTCCTCTCTCTTTCTGTCTGTCCTCTCTGTCTGTCCACTCTCTCTCTGCCTGTCCTCTCTCTCTGTCCCTCTCTGTCTGTCTGTCCTCTCTGTCTGTCCTCTCACTTTCTGTCTGCCCTCTCTGTCTTGAATCTCTTTGTCTGTCCTCTCTCTCTCAGTCTGTCCTCTCTCTGTCTATCCTCTCTGTCTATCCTCTCTCTCTCTGTCTGTCCTCTTTCTGTCTGTCCTCTCTCTGTCTGTCGATTCTCTTTTTGTCTGTCCTCTCTCTTTCTGTCTGTCATCTCTCTTTCTGTCTGTCCTCTCTCTTTCTGTCTGTCCTCTCTCTCTCTGTCTATCCTCTCCCTGTCTGTCCTCTCTCTCTGTCCTCTCTCTCTCTATCTGTCCTCTCTGTCTGTCCTCTCTCTCTCTGTCTGTCCTATCTCTCTGCCCCTCTCTCTCTGTCTGTCCTCTCTGTCTGTACTCTCTCTGTCTGTCCTCTCTCTGGCTATCCTCTCTGTCTGTCCTCTCTCTCTCTGTCTGTCCTCTCTCTGTCTTTCATCTCTGTCTGTCATCTCTTTCTCTGTCTGTCTTCTCTGTCTGTCCTCTCTCTCTGTATGTCCTCTCTCTGTCTTTCATCTCTGTCTGTCATCTCTTTCTCTGTCTGTCCTCTCTGTCTGTCATCTCCCTCTGTCTGTCCTCTCTATTTCTGTCCTCTCTCTCTCTGTCTGTCCTCTCTCTTTCATTCTGTTCTCTCTGTCTGTCCTCTCTGTCTGTCCTCTCTATCTCTGTCCTCTCTCTGTCTGTCCTCTCTCTCTGTCTGTCCTCTCTGTCTGTCCTCTCTCTGTCTGTCCTCTCTCTGTCTGTCCTCTCTCTGTCTGTCCCTTCTCTTTCTGTCCTCTCTCTCTGTCTGTCCTCTCTCTGTCTGTCCTCTCTCTCTCTGTCTGTCCTCTCTGTCTGTCCTCTCTGTCTGTCCTCTCTCTGTGTGTCTGTCCTCTCTGTCTGTCCTCTCTCTCTGTCTGTCCTCTCTCTTTCTGTCCTCTCTCTCTGTCCTCTCTTTCTCTGTCTGTCCTATCTCTCTCTGTATGTCCTCTCTCTCTGTCCTCTCTTTCTGTCTGTCATCTTTATTTCTGTCATCTCTCTCTGTCCTCTCTGTCTGGCCTCTCTCTCTCTCTGTCCTCTCTCTGTCTGTACTCTCTCTTTGTCTGTCCTCTCTATTTCTGTCCTCTCTCTCTCTCTGTCCTCTCTCTGTCTGTCCTCTCTGTCTGTCTCCTCCTCTCTCTGTCTGTCCTCTCTGTCTGTCCTCTCTCTTTCTGTCTGTCCTCTCTCTTTCTGTCCTCTCTCTCTGTCCTCTCTTTCTCTGCCTGTCCTCTCTCTCTCTCTGTATGTCCTCTCTCTCTGTCCTCTCTTTCTGTCTGTCATCTTTATTTCTGTCATCTCTCTCTGTCCTCTCTGTCTGGCCTCTCTCTCTCTGTCCTCTCTCTTTCTGTCCTCTCTCTCTGTCTGTCCTCTCTCTTTCTGTCTGTCCTCTCTGTCTGTCCTCTCTCTCTCTGTCTGTCCTCTCTGTCTGTCCTCTCTCTGTCTGTCCTCTCTCTGTCTGTCCTTTCTCTTTCTGTCCTCTCTCTCTCTGTCTGTCTCTCCCTGTCTGTCCTCTCTCTGTCTGTCCTCTCTCTCTGTCTGTCCTCTCTCTTTCTGTCCTCTCTCTCTGTCCTCTCTTTCTCTGTCTGTCCTATCTCTCTCTGTATGTCCTCTCTCTCTGTCCTCTCTTTCTGTCTGTCATCTTTATTTCTGTCATCTCTCTCTGTCCTCTCTGTCTGGCCTCTCTCTCTCTCTGTCCTCTCTCTGTCTGTACTCTCTCTTTGTCTGTCCTCTCTCTTTCTGACCTCTCTCTCTGTCTGTCCTCTCTCTTTCTGTCTGTCCTCTCTCTTTCTGTCCTCTCTCTCTGTCCTCTCTTTCTCTGCCTGTCCTATCTCTCTCTCTGTATGTCCTCTCTCTCTGTCCTCTCTTTCTGTCTGTCATCTTTATTTCTGTCATCTCTCTCTGTCCTCTCTGTCTGGCCTCTCTCTCTCTCTGTCCTCTCTCTGTCTGTCATCTCTCTCTGTCTGTCCTCTCTATCTCTGTCCTCTCTCTGTCTGTCCTCTCTCTCTTTGTCTGTCCTCTCTGTCTGTCCCTCTCTCTGTCTGTCCTCTCTCTGTCTGTCCTTTCTCTTTCTGTCCTCTCTCTCTGTCTGTCCTCTCTCTGTATGTCCTCTCTCTGTCTGTCCATTCTCTTTTTGTCTGTCTCTCTCTTTCTGTCTGTCCTCTCTCTTTCTGTCTGTCTCTCTCTTTCTGTCTGTCCTCTCTCTGTCTGTCCTCTCTCTCTCTGTCCTCTCTCTTTCTGTCTGTCCTCTCTGTCTGTCCTCTCTCTCTGTCCTCTCTCTCTCTGTCTGTCTTCTTTCTCTGTCCTCTTTCTCTGTCCTCTCTGTCTGTCCTTTCTGTCTGTCCTCCCTGTCTGTCATTTCTCTGTCTGTCCTATTTATGCCCTCATCGCTGTCCCTCTCTCTGTCTGTCCTTCTCTCTGTCTGTCCTCTATGTCTGTCCTCTCTCTGTCTGTCCTCTCTCTGTCTGTCCTTTCTCTTTCTGTCTCTCTCTCTGTCTGTCCTCTCTCTGTCTGTCCTCTCTGTCTGTCTCTCTGTCTGTCTGTCTCTCTCTCTGTCTGTCCTTTCTCTTTCTGTCTCTCTCTCTGTCTGTCCTCTCTCTGTCTGTCCTCTCTCTCTCTGTCTGTCCTCTCTGTCTGTCCTCTCTCTCTGTCTGTCCTCTCTGTCTGTCCTCTCTCTCTCTGTCTGTCCTCTCTCTTTCTGTCCTCTCTCTCTCTGTCCTCTCTTTCTCTGTCTGTCCTCTCTCTTTCAGTCCTCTCTCTCTCTGTCCTCTCTTTCTCTGTCTGTCCTTTCGATACTGTGATTGTACTGTATTGCGTTTCGATGTTCCAAACATATTGCTCACGATACAGTATGTCTGCAATAGACAAGAGAGAAAATGGTGAAATGTTTGATCAGTCAATATAAACGTTTTTTTAAATACTGAGGCTAAGATTTAGTACCAGAGTATTGTTGTAGGTACAGCAGACTAGCCCTGGCTAACATCAACTACCTAGCAGAAAAATGTTTACAAATACCCCACCAAGCATTTCAACGTGTAAATATTAATATTATATATATATATGTAAATGTGGGTAATATTTGGTTGGGACGTTGGTCACCGAGATTTTTTTCTCTGTACTATCGAGTTTGTAAACTATACTGACGAGTAATTAGCTAAATGTAAATATTGGAGTGAGGTTGGATTGAGGTTGAGAACACATTGTGATCTGATTGGACCAGACCAGTCCATAAACTCAACAGGGATTATCACCAGTCCATAAACTCAACAGGGATTATCACCAGTCCATAAACTCAACGGGGATTATCACCAGTCCATAAACTCAACAGGGATTATCTCCAGTCCATAAACTCAACAGGGATTATCACCAGTCCATAAACTCAACAGGGATTATCACCAGTCCATAAACTCAACAGGGATTATCTCCAGTCCATAAACTCAACAGGGATTATCACCAGTCCATAAACTCAACAGGGATTATCACCAGTCCATAAACTCAACAGGGATTATCACCAGTCCATAAACTCAACAGGGATTATCACCAGTCCATAAACTCAACAGGGATTATCACCAGTCCATAAACTCAACAGGGATTATCTCCAGTCCATAAACTCAACAGGGATTATCACCAGTCCATAAACTCAACAGGGATTATCTCCAGTCTATAAACTCAACAGGGATTATCACCAGTCCATAAACTCAACAGGGATTATCTCAGTCCATAAACTCAACAGGGATTATCACCAGTCCATAAACTCAACAGGGATTATCTCCAGTCCATAAACTCAACAGGGATTATCACCAGTCCATAAACTCAACAGGGATTATCACCAGTCACCAGTCCATAAACTCAACAGGGATTATCACCAGTCCATAAACTCAACAGGGATTATCACCAGTCCATAAACTCAACAGGGATTATCACCAGTCCATAAACTCAACAGGGATTATCTCCAGTCCATAAACTCAACAGGGATTATCACCAGTCCATAAACTCAACAGGGATTATCACCAGTCACCAGTCCATAAACTCAACAGGGATTATCACCAGTCCATAAACTCAACAGGGATTATCACCAGTCCATAAACTCAACAGGGATTATCTCCAGTCCATAAACTCAACAGGGATTATCACCAGTCCATAAACTCAACAGGGATTATCACCAGTCACCAGTCCATAAACTCAACAGGGATTATCACCAGTCCATAAACTCAACTGGGATTATCACCAGTCACCAGTCCATAAACTCAACAGGGATTATCTCCAGTCTATAAACTCAACAGGGATTATCACCAGTCCATAAACTCAACAGGGATTATCACCAGTCCATAAACTCAACAGGGATTATCACCAGTCCATAAACTCAACAGGGATTATCACCAGTCCATAAACTCAACAGGGATTATCACCAGTCCATAAACTCAACAGGGATTATCACCAGTCCATAAACTCAACAGGGATTATCACCAGTCCATAAACTCAACAGGGATTATCACCAGTCCATGAACTCAACAGGGATTATCACCAGTCCATAAACTCAACAGGGATTATCAGCAGTCCATAAACTCAACAGGGATTATCACCAGTCCATAAACTCAACAGGGATTATCACCAGTCCATAAACTCAACAGGGATTATCACCAGTCCATAAACTCAACAGGGATTATCACCCATCCATGAACTCAACAGGGATAATCACCAGTCCATAAACTCAACAGGGATTATCACCCATCCATAAACTCAACAGGGGTTATCACCAGTCCATAAACTCAACAGGGATTATCACCAGTCAATAAACTCAACAGGGATTATCACCAGTCCATAAACTCAACAGGGATTATCACCAGTCCATAAACTCAACAGGGATTATCACCAGTCAATAAACTCAACAGGGATTATCACAGTCAATAAACTCAGTCCAGTCCACTCAACAGGGATTATCACCAGTCCATAAACTCAACAGGGATTATCACCAGTCCATAAACTCATAAAAAGGGATTATCTCCAGTCCATAAACTCAAAAGGGATTATCTCCAGTCCATAAACTCAACAGGGATTATCACCAGTCCATAAACTCAAAAGGGATTATCACCAGTCCATAAACTCAACAGGGATTATCACCAGTCCATAAACTCAACAGGGATTATCACCAGTCCATAAACTCAAAAGGGATTATCTCCAGTCCATAAACTCAACAGGGATTATCACCAGTCCATAAACTCAAAAGGGATTATCTCCAGTCCATAAACTCAAAAGGGATTATCACCAGTCCATAAACTCAAAGGGATTATCACCAGTCCATAAACTCAAAAGGGATTATCTCCAGTCCATGGTGCAGAATGTATTTTCCAGAGTTAAGGCCTATTCTACTGTCGGCTGTTGTCATTCTGTGGAACACAATTAAGTGAGTGTCTTGGAGAGTGTTATGTAAACCTTTGTCCACAAAAAAAAAAAACTGTCAAAATTAATTTATTGCATCACAAAATGGACGTACAATCGCCCAAAATCTATAAAAAAAGATTTGGAAAAAACCTTTCTGGCACAGGCTTGTGGAAACACAGATTAGATTGATAATAAACTGTAAGACGACGGAACAGGCTTTGTTGACTTTAACTTCCTAACAACTCTATCACCCCCTTCCTCATTGGCCCTCCCACTGCCCTCTTCTCACCCCCTTCCTCATTGGCCCTCCCACTGCCCCCTTCTCATCCCTTTCCTTATTGGCCCTCCCACTGCCCTCTTCTCACCCCTTCCTCATTGGCCCTCCACTGCCCTCTTCTCACCCCCTTCCTCATTGGCCCTCCACTGCCCTCTTCTCACCCCTTCCTCATTGGCCCTCCCACTGCCCCCTTCATATCCCCTTCCTCATTGGCCCTCCCACTGCCCCCTTCTCATCCCCTTCCTCATTGGCCCTCCCACTGCCCCCTTCTCATCCCCTTCCTCATTGGCCCTCCCACTGCCCCCTTCTCATCCCCTTCCTCATTGGCCCTCCCACTGCCCCCTTCTCATCCCTTTCCTCATTGGCCCTCCCACTGCCCCCTTCTCATCCCTTTCCTTATTGGCCCTCCCACTGCCCCCTTCTCATCCCCTTCTTCATTGGCCTCCCACTGCCCCCTTCTCATCCCTTTCCTTATTGGCCCTCCCACTGCCCCCTTCTCATCCCTTTCCTTATTGGCCCTCCCACTGCCCTCTTCTCACCCCTTCCGCATTGGCCCTCCCACTGCCCCCTTCTCACGCCCTTCCGCATTGGCCCTCCCACTGCCCCCTTCTCACCCCCTTCCGCATTGGCCCTCCCACTGCCCCCTTCTCACCCCCTTCCGCATTGGCCCTCCCACTGCCCTCTTCTCATCCCCTTCCTCATTGGCCCTCCCACTGCCCCCTTCTCATCCCTTCCTCATTGGCCCTCCCACTGCCCCCTTCTCATCCCTTTCCTTATTGGCCCTCCCACTGCCCCCTTTCTCCCCCTTCCGCATTGGCCCTCCCACTGCCCCCTTCTCATCCCTTTCCTTATTGGCCCTCCCACTGCCCCCTTCTCATCCCTTTCCTTATTGGCCCTCCCACTGCCCCCTTCTCATCCCTTTCCTTATTGGCCCTCCCACTGCCCTCTTCTCACCCCTTCCGCATTGGCCCTCCCACTGCCCCCTTCTCACCCCTTCCGCATTGGCCCTCCCACTGCCCCCTTCTCACCCCCTTCCTTATTGGCCCTCCCACTGCCCCCTTCTCATCCCTTTCCTTATTGGCCCTCCCACTGCCCTCTTCTCACCCCTTCCTTATTGGCCCTCCCACTGCCCCCTTCTCACCCCCTTCCTCATTGGCCCTCCCACTGCCCCCTTCTCACCCCCTTCCTCATTGGCCCTCCCACTGCCCCCTTCTCACCCCTTTCCTCATTGGCCCTCCCACTGCCCTCTTCTCACCCCTTCCTCATTGGCCCTCCCACTGCCCCCTTCTCATCCCTTTCCTTATTGGCCCTCCCACTGCCCCCTTCTCACCCCCTTCCGCATTGGCCCTCCCACTGCCCCCTTCTCATCCCTTTCCTTATTGGCCCTCCCACTGCCCCCTTCTCATCCCTTTCCTCATTGGCCCTCCCACTGCCCTCTTCTCACCCCCTTCCTCATTGGCCCTCCCACTGCCCCCTTCTCACCCCCCTTCCTCATTGGCCCTCCCACTGCCCCCTTCTCACCCCCTTCCTCATTGGCCCTCCCACTGCCCCCTTCTCATCCCCTTCCTCATTGGCCCTCCCACTGCCCCCTTCTCACCCCCTTCCGCATTGGCCCTCCCACTGCCCTCTTCTCACCCCCTTCCTCATTGGCCCTCCCACTGCCCCCTTCTCACCCCCTTCCTCATTGGCCCTCCCACTGCCCTCTTCTCACCCCCTTCCGCATTGGCCCTCCCACTGCCCCCTTCTCACCCCCTTCCTCATTGGCCCTCCCACTGCCCCCTTCTCACCCCCTTCCTCATTGGCCCTCCCACTGCCCTCTTCTCACCCCCTTCCTCATTGGCCCTCCCACTGCCCTCTTCTCACCCCCTTCCTCATTGGCCCTCCCACTGCCCCCTTCTCACCCCCTTCCTCATTGGCCCTCCCACTGCCCCCTTCTCACCCCCTTCCTCATTGGCCCTCCCACTGCCCTCTTCTCACCCCCTTCCTCATTGGCCCTCCCACTGCCCACCTTGCAGTCAGGTACATACTTCAGGCATGTTGACATTGCCTGTAGTGTTTCTGCCTCTGTAGACTTTGAGTCCACAAGACTCACAGTTGATGTAAAGTTGGAAAAGCAAAATGATCTAGATCATTTTTGAAAAATTTAACCCTTATTTTAAATTAGGCAAGTTCGAGAAGGTATTCCAACGTCACGTAAAAGGTTGTGATTTGAACTCAAAGACCCTCTTCCCCTTGTTACCTTTCATATTCATATGAATGGTTGACACGAGGCCGTTTGTCAGGGTTCTGTATAGAACACGAGTCCGTTTGTCAGGGTTCTGTATAGAACACAGGGACGTTTGTCAGGTTCTTTATAGAACACGGGGTCGTTTGTCCTGGTTCTGTATAGAACATGGGGTCGTTTGTCAGGGTTCTGGAGGACATCAGTTGGATCCAGGTCTGGGTGTTGGGCAGAACCACTAGGTCCTGGAGAACAGGTAATGGAGGACATCAGGAGGGTCTGGATGTTGGGCAGAACCACTAGGTCCTGGAGAACAGGAAATGGAGGACATCAGGAGGGTCTGGGTGTTGGGCAGAACCACTAGGTCCTGGAGAACAGGTAATGGAGGACATCAGGAGGGTCTGGATGTTGGGCAGAACCACTAGGTCCTGGAGAACAGGAAATGGAGGACATCAGGAGGGTCTGGGTGTTGGGCAGAACCACTAGGTCCTGGAGAACAGGAAATGGAGGACATCAGGAGGGTGTGGGTGTTGGGCCGAACCACTACTCAGGTCCTGCAGAACAGGAAATGGAGGACATCAGGAGGGTCTGGGTGTTGGGCCGAACCACTAGGTCCTGCAGAACAGGAAATGGAGGACATCAGTAGGGTCTGGGTGTTGGGCACAACCACTAGGTCCTGGAGAACAGGTAATGGAGGACATCAGGTGGATCCAGGTCTGGGTGTTGAGTCGAACCACTAGGTCCTGGAGAACAGGAAATGGAGGACATCAGGAGGGTCTGGGTGTTGGGCAGAACCACTAGGTCCTGGAGAACAGGAGATGGAGGACATCAGGAGGGTCTGGGTGTTGGGCAGAACCACTAGGTCCTGCAGAACAGGAAATGGAGGACATCAGGAGGGTCTGGGTGTTGGGCCGAACCACTAGGTCCTGCAGAACAGGAAATGGAGGACATCAGGAGGGTCTGGGTGTTGTGCAGAACCACTAGGTCCTGGAGAACAGGTAATGGAGGACATCAGGTGGATCCAGGTCTGGGTGTTGAGTCGAACCACTAGGTCCTGGAGAACAGGAAATGGAGGACATCAGGAGGGTCTGGGTGTTGGGCAGAACCACTAGGTCCTGGAGAACAGGTAATGGAGGACATCAGGAGGGTCTGGGTGTTGGGCAGAACCACTAGGTCCTGGAGAACAGGAGATGGAGGACATCAGGAGGGTCTGGATGTTGGGCAGAACCACTAGGTCCTGGAGAACAGGAAATGGAGGACATCAGGTGGGTCTGGATGTTGGGCAGAACCACTAGGTCCTGGAGAACAGGAGATGGAGGACATCAGGAGGGTCTGGATGTTGGGCAGAACCACTAGGTCCTGGAGAACAGGAGATGGAGGACATCAGGGGGTCTGGGTGTTGGGCAGAACCACTAGGTCCTGGAGAACAGGAAATGGAGGACATCAGGAGGGTCTGGGTGTTGGGCAGAACCACTAGGTCCTGGAGAACAGGAGATGGAGGACATCAGGAGGGTCTGGATGTTGGGCAGAACCACTAGGTCCTGGAGAACAGGAAATGGAGGACATCAGGTGGGTCTGGATGTTGGGCAGAACCACTAGGTCCTGGAGAACAGGAGATGGAGGACATCAGGAGGGTCTGGATGTTGGGCAGAACCACTAGGTCCTGGAGAACAGGAAATGGAGGACATCAGGAGGATCCAGGTCTGGGTGTTGGACAGAACCACTAGGTCCTGGAGAACAGGAAATGGAGGACATCAGGAGGGTCTGGGTGTTGAGTCGAACCACTAGGTTCTGGAGAACAGGTAATGGAGGACATCAGGTGGATCCAGGTCTGGGTGTTGGGCAGAACCACTAGGTCCTGGAGAACAGGTAATGGAGGACATCAGGAGGGTCTGGGTGTTGTGCAGAACCACTAGGTCCTGGAGAACAGAAGATGGAGGACATCAGGAGGGTCTGGATGTTGGGCAGAACCACTAGGTCCTGGAGAACAGGAGATGGAGGACATCAGGAGGGTCTGGATGTTGGGCAGAACCACTAGGTCCTGGAGAACAGGAAATGGAGGACATCAGGAGGGTCTGGGTGTTGGGCAGAACCACTAGGTCCTGGAGAACAGGAGATGGAGGACATCAGGAGGGTCTGGGTGTTGGGCAGAACCACTAGGTCCTGGAGAACAGGAGATGGAGGACATCAGGAGGGTCTGGATGTTGGGCAGAACCACTAGGTCCTGGAGAACAGGAGATGGAGGACATCAGGAGGGTCTGGATGTTGGGCAGAACCACTAGGTCCTGGAGAACAGGTAATGGAGGACATCAGGAGGGTCTGGGTGTTGAGTCGAACCACTAGGTTCTGGAGAACAGGTAATGGAGGACATCAGGTGGATCCAGGTCTGGGTGTTGGACAGAACCACTAGGTCCTGGAGAACAGGAAATGGAGGACATCAGGAGGGTCTGGGTGTTGAGTCGAACCACTAGGTTCTGGAGAACAGGTAATGGAGGACATCAGGTGGGTCTGGATGTTGGGCAGAACCACTAGGTCCTGGAGAACAGGTGATGGAGGACATCAGGAGGGTCTGGATGTTGGGCAGAACCACTAGGTCCTGGAGAACAGGTAATGGAGGACATCAGGTGGATCCAGGTCTGGGTGTTGAGTCGAACCACTAGGTTCTGGAGAACAGGTAATGGAGGACATCAGGAGGGTCTGGATGTTGGGCAGAACCACTAGGTCC
The DNA here is from genome assembly GCF_023373465.1 of Oncorhynchus keta. Taxonomy (NCBI): domain Eukaryota; kingdom Metazoa; phylum Chordata; class Actinopteri; order Salmoniformes; family Salmonidae; genus Oncorhynchus; species Oncorhynchus keta. Next base: position 4,709,985 of record NC_068434.1, read on the forward strand.
TGGAGAACAGGTAATGGAGGACATCAGGAGGGTCTGGGTGTTGGGCAGAACCACTAGGTCCTGGAGAACAGGTGATGGAGGACATCAGGAGGGTCTGGATGTTGGGCAGAACCACTAGGTCCTGGAGAACAGGAAATGGAGGACATCAGGTGGGTCTGGATGTTGGGCAGAACCACTAGGTCCTGGAGAACAGGAGATGGAGGACATCAGGAGGGTCTGGATGTTGGGCAGAACCACTAGGTCCTGGAGAACAGGAAATGGAGGACATCAGGTGGATCCAGGTCTGGGTGTTGGGCAGAACCACTAGGTCCTGGAGAACAGGAAATGGAGGACATCAGGAGGGTCTGGGTGTTGGGCAGAACCACTAGGTCCTGGAGAACAGGAGATGGAGGACATCAGGAGGGTCTGGATGTTGGGCAGAACCACTAGGTCCTGGAGAACAGGAAATGGAGGACATCAGGAGGGTCTGGATGTTGGGCAGAACCACTAGGTCCTGGAGAACAGGAGATGGAGGACATCAGGAGGGTCTGGATGTTGGGCAGAACCACTAGGTCCTGGAGAACAGGTAATGGAGGACATCAGGAGGGTCTGGGTGTTGGACAGAACCACTAGGTCCTGGAGAACAGGAAATGGAGGACATCAGGAGGGTCTGGGTGTTGAGTCGAACCACTAGGTTCTGGAGAACAGGTAATGGAGGACATCAGGTGGATCCAGGTCTGGGTGTTGGGCCGAACCACTAGGTCCTGGAGAACAGGTAATGGAGGACATCAGGAGGGTCTGGGTGTTGTGCAGAACCACTAGGTCCTGGAGAACAGGAGATGGAGGACATCAGGAGGGTCTGGATGTTGGGCAGAACCACTAGGTCCTGGAGAACAGGAGATGGAGGACATCAGGAGGGTCTGGATGTTGGGCAGAACCACTAGGTCCTGGAGAACAGGAAATGGATGACATCAGGTGGGTCTGGAAGTTGGGCAGAACCACTAGGTCCTGGAGAACAGGAGATGGAGGACATCAGGAGGGTCTGGATGTTGGGCAGAACCACTAGGTCCTGGAGAACAGGAGATGGAGGACATCAGGAGGGTCTGGATGTTGGGCAGAACCACTAGGTCCTGGAGAACAGGAGATGGAGGACATCAGGAGGGTCTGGATGTTGGGCAGAACCACTAGGTCCTGGAGAACAGGTAATGGAGGACATCAGGAGGGTCTGGGTGTTGGACAGAACCACTAGGTTCTGGAGAACATGTAATGGAGGACATCAGGTGGATCCAGGTCTGGGTGTTGAGTCGAACCACTAGGTCCTGGAGAACAGGAAATGGAGGACATCAGTAGGGTCTGGGTGTTGGGCACAACCACTAGGTCCTGGAGAACAGGTAATGGAGGACATCAGGTGGATCCAGGTCTGGGTGTTGAGTCGAACCACTAGGTCCTGGAGAACAGGAAATGGAGGACATCAGGAGGGTCTGGGTGTTGGGCAGAACCACTAGGTCCTGGAGAACAGGAGATGGAGGACATCAGGAGGGTCTGGATGTTGGGCAGAACCACTAGGTCCTGGAGAACAGGTAATGGAGGACATCAGGAGGGTCTGGGTGTTGGACAGAACCACTAGGTCCTGGAGAACAGGAAATGGAGGACATCAGGAGGGTCTGGGTGTTGAGTCGAACCACTAGGTTCTGGAGAACAGGTGATGGAGGACATCAGGTGGATCCAGGTCTGGGTGTTGGGCAGAACCACTAGGTCCTGGAGAACAGGTAATGGAGGACATCAGGAGGGTCTGGGTGTTGTGCAGAACCACTAGGTCCTGGAGAACAGGAGATGGAGGACATCAGGAGGGTCTGGATGTTGGGCAGAACCACTAGGTCCTGGAGAACAGGAGATGGAGGACATCAGGAGGGTCTGGATGTTGGGCAGAACCACTAGGTCCTGGAGAACAGGAGATGGAGGACATCAGGAGGGTCTGGATGTTGGGCAGAACCACTAGGTCCTGGAGAACAGGAGATGGAGGACATCAGGAGGGTCTGGATGTTGGGCAGAACCACTAGGTCCTGGAGAACAGGAAATGGAGGACATCAGGTGGTCTGGATGTTGGGCAGAACCACTAGGTCCTGGAGAACAGGAGATGGAGGACATCAGGAGGGTCTGGATGTTGGGCAGAACCACTAGGTCCTGGAGAACAGGAGATGGAGGACATCAGGAGGGTCTGGATGTTGGGCAGAACCACTAGGTCCTGGAGAACAGGAAATGGAGGACATCAGGAGGTCTGGATGTTGGGCAGAACCACTAGGTCCTGGAGAACAGGAGATGGAGGACATCAGGAGGGTCTGGGTGTTGGGCAGAACCACTAGGTCCTGGAGAACAGGAAATGGAGGACATCAGGAGGGTCTGGATGTTGGGCAGAACCACTAGGTCCTGGAGAACAGGAGATGGAGGACATCAGGATCCAGGTCTGGATGTTGGGCAGAACCACTAGGTCCTGGAGAAGAGGTAATGGAGGACATCAGGAGGGTCTGGATGTTGGGCAGAACCACTAGGTTCTGGAGAACAGGAAATGGAGGACATCAGGTGGATCCAGGTCTGGGTGTTGGGCAGAACCACTAGGTCCTGGAGAACAGGAGATGGAGGACATCAGGAGGGTCTGGGTGTTGGGCAGAACCACTAGGTCCTGGAGAACAGGAAATGGAGGACATCAGGTGGATCCAGGTCTGGGTGTTGAGTCAGAACCACTAGGTCCTGGAGAACAGGAAATGGAGGACATCAGGAGGGTCTGGATGTTGGGCAGAACCACTAGGTCCTGGAGAACAGGAGATGGAGGACATCAGGAGGGTCTGGATGTTGGGCAGAACCACTAGGTCCTGAAGAACAGGTGATGGAGGACATCAGTAGGGTCTGGATGTTGGGCAGAACCACTAGGTCCTGGAGAACAGGTGATGGAGGACATCAGGAGGGTCTGGATGTTGGGCAGAACCACTAGGTCCTGGAGAACAGGTAATGGAGGACATCAGGTGGATCCAGGTCTGGGTGTTGAGTCGAACCACTAGGTTCTGGAGAACAGGTAATGGAGGACATCAGGAGGGTCTGGATGTTGGGCAGAACCACTAGGTCCTGGAGAACAGGAGCAGAGTTAAAGGGAACAGGTACTGGAGACAGAGACTTAAACAAGCAAACACACAAGTCACACTGTACAGTGAGAAAATGTGATGGTGCAGTGTTATAGATGGGAGATATGTCATTTTCAACACTTTTGGAAGGATTAGCCTCACCTCAAGCTGGTCCCCCTCCAACTCAGAGCACGGAGAATCAGACTGATCCAAACTCCCTGGTTCTGGTAGATGGGGTACCTCCTGGGGGGCTCAGACAGTCGACGGTCCAGAAGTCATTTGGTAAAACGAAGAAGAACATTTTTATAAACTCAGTAATAATTACAATTTCTTGCTTCTTTAAATGTCAAACCAAAGCTTAAAATAAGTTGTCTAGTTGTCTAGTTAGCTTTGCCGCATCGTAGAGCGCCAGGGCTTTCAGTGGTGGACCATCCAACTGCTCCAACTGCAGAAGAACTAGAATCCTCTGTGAGCCTGATCTAACGTAATCTAATAGAAACATCATCCTCTGTGAGCCTGATCTAACGCAATCTCACAGAAACATCATCCTCTGAGACCCTAATATAACGCAATCTCACAGAAACATCATCCTCTGTGAGCCTAATCTAACGTAATCTCACAGAAACATCATCCTCTGTGAACCTGATCTAACTCAATCTCACAGAAACATCATCCTCTGAGACCCTAATATAACGCAATCTCACAGAAACATCATCCTCTGTGAGCCTAATCTAACGTAATCTCACAGAAACATCATCCTCTGTGAACCTGATCTAACGCAATCTCACAGAAACATCATCCTCTGAGACCCTAATATAACGCAATCTCACAGAAACATCATCCTCTGTGAGCCTAATCTAACGCAATCTCACAGAAACATCATCCTCTGTGAGCCTAATCTAACGCAATCTAATAGAAACATCATCCTCTGTGAGCCTAATCTAACGCAATCTAATAGAAACATCATCCTCTGTGAGCCTGATCTAACGTAATCTAATAGAAACATCATCCACTGTGAGCCTGATCTAACATAATCTCATAGAAACATCATCCACTGTGAGCCTGATCTAACGTAATCTAATAGAAACATCACTAGAATCCTCTGTGAGCCTGATCTAACATAATCTAATAGAAACATCATCCTCTGTGAGCCTGATCTAACGTAATCTAATAGAAACATCATCCACTGTGAGCCTGATCTAACGTAATCTCATAGAAACATCATCCACTGTGAGCCTGATCTAACGTAATCTAATAGAAAATCACTCATCCTCTGTGAGCCTGATCTAACATAATCTAATAGAAACATCATCCTCTGTGAGCCTGATCTAACATAATCTAATAGAAACATCATCCTCTGTGAGCCTGATCTAACGTAATCTAATAGAAACATCATCCACTGTGAGCCTGATCTAACGTAATCAGAAACATCATCCTCTGTGAGCCTAATCTAACGCAATCTAATAGAAACATCATCCTCTGTGAGCCTGATCTAACGCAATCTAATAGAAACATCATCCTCTGTGAGCCTGATCTAACGTAATCTAATAGAAACATCATCCTCTGTGAGCCTGATCTAAAATAATCTAATAGAAACATCATCCACTGTGAGCCTGATCTAACATAATCTCATAGAAACATCATCCACTGTGAGCCTGATCTAACGTAATCTAATAGAAACATCACTAGAATCCTCTGTGAGCCTGATCTAACATAATCTAATAGAAACATCATCCTCTGTGAGCCTGATCTAACATAATCTAATAGAAACATCATCCTCTGTGAGCCTGATCTAACATAATCTAATAGAAACATCATCCACTGTGAGCCTAATCTAACGTAATCTCACAGAAACATCATCCTCTGTGAGCCTGATCTAACGCAATCTCACAGAAACATCATCCTCTGTGACCCTAATCTAACGCAATCTCACAGAAACATCATCCTCGGTGAGCCTAATCTAACGCGATCTCACAGAAACATCATCCTCTGTGAGCCTAATCTAACGCAATCTAATAGAAACATCATCCTCTGTGAGCCTAATCTAACGCAATCTAATAGAAACATCATCCTCTGTGAGCCTGATCTAACGTAATCTAATAGAAACATCATCCTCTGTGAGCCTGATCTAACATAATCTAATAGAAACATCATCCTCTGTGAGCCTGATCTAACGTAATCTAATAGAAACATCATCCTCTGTGAGCCTGATCTAACATAATCTAATAGAAACATCATCCACTGTGAGCCTGATCTAACATAATCTCATAGAAACATCATCCTCTGGGAGCCTAATCTAACGCAATCTAATAGAAACATCATCCTTGTGAGCCTGATCTAACATAATCTAATAGAAACATCATCCACTGTGAGCCTGATCTAACGTAATCTAATAGAAACATCATCCACTGTGAGCCTGATCTAACGTAATCTCACGGAAACATCATCCTCTGTGAGCCTGATCTAACGTAACCTAATATAAACATCACTAGAATCCTCTGTGATCCTGATCTAACATAATCTAATAGAAACATCATCCACTGTGAGCCTGATCTAACGTAATCTCACGGAAACATCATCCTCTGTGAGCCTAATCTAACATAATCTAATAGAAACATCATCCTCTGTGAGCCTGATCTAACATAATCTAATAGAAACATCATCCTCTGTGAGCCTGATCTAACATAATCTAATAGAAACATCATCCTCTGTGAGCCTGATCTAACATAATCTAATAGAAACATCATCCACTGTGAGCCTGATCTAACGTAATCTAATAGAAACATCATCCACTGTGAGCCTGATCTAACATAATCTAATAGAAACATCATCCTCTGTGAGCCTGATCTAACGTAATCTAATAGAAACATCATCCTCTGTGAGCCTGATCTGATGTAATCTAATAGAAACATCATCCACTGTGAGCCTGATCTAACATAATCTAATAGAAACATCATCCACTGTGAGCCTGATCTAACGTAACCTAATAGAAACATCATCCACTGTGAGCCTGATCTAAAATAATCTAATAGAAACATCATCCTCTGTGAGCCTGATCTAACATAATCTAATAGAAACATCATCCTCTGTGAGCCTGATCTAACATAATCTAATATAAACATCATCCTCTGTGAGCCTGATCTAACATAATCTAATAGAAACATCATCCTCTGTGAGCCTGATCTAACGTAATATAACAGAAACATCATCCTCTGTGAGCCTGATCTAAAATAATCTAATAGAAACATCATCCTCTGTGAGCCTGATCTAACGTAATCTAATAGAAACATCATCCTCTGTGAGCCTGATCTAACATAATCTAATATAAACATCATCCTCTGTGAGCCTGATCTAACATAATCTAATAGAAACATCATCCTCTGTGAGCCTGATCTAACGTAATATAACAGAAACATCATCCTCTGTGAGCCTGATCTAACATAATCTAATAGAAACATCATCCACTGTGAGCCTGATCTAACGTAATCTAATAGAAACATCATCCACTGTGAGCCTGATCTAACGTAATCTAATAGAAACATCA
>NC_068434.1:4716723-4728232 GCF_023373465.1 Oncorhynchus keta
TGTAGCCTGATCTGACGTAATCTAATAGAAACATCATCCACTGTGAGTCTGATCTAACATAATCTAATAGAACCAACATCCACTGTGAGCCCGATCTAACATAATCTCATAGAAACATCATCCACTATGAGCCTGATCTAACGTAACCTAATATAAACATCACTAGAATCCTCTGTGAGCCTGATCTAACGTAATCTCACGGAAACATCATCCTCTGTGAGCCTAATCTAACATAATCTAATAGAAACATCATCCTCTGTGAGCCTGATCTAACATAATCTAATAGAAACATCATCCACTGTGAGCCTGATCTAACGTAATCTAATAGAAACATCATCCACTGTGAGCCTGATCTAACGTAATCTCACGGAAACATCATCCTCTGTGAGCCTAATCTAACGCAATCTAATAGAAACATCATCCTCTGTGAGCCTGATCTAATGTAATCTAATAGAAACATCATCCTCTGTGAGCCTGATCTAACATAATCTAATAGAAACATCATCCTCTGTGAGTCTGATCTAACATAATCTAATAGAACCAACATCCACTATGAGCCTGATCTAACGTAACCTAATATAAACATCACTAGAATCCTCTGTGATCCTGATCTAACATAATCTAATAGAAACATCATCCACTGTGAGCCTGATCTAACGTAATCTAATAGAAACATCATCCTCTGTGAGCCTGATCTAACGTAATCTAACAGAAACATCATCCTCTGTGAGCCTGATCTAACGTAATCTCACGGAAACATCATCCTCTGGGAGCCTAATCTAACGCAATCTAATAGAAACATCATCCTTTGTGAGCCTGATCTAACGTAATCTAATAGAAACATCATCCTCTGTGAGCCTGATCTAACGTAATATAACAGAAACATCATCCTCTGTGAGCCTGATCTAACGTAATCTAATAGAAACATAATCCACTGTGAGCCTGATCTAACGTAATCTAATAGAAACATCATCCACTGTGAGCCTGATCTAACATAATCTAATAGAAACATCATCCACTGTGAGCCTGATCTAACGTAATCTAATAGAAACATCATCCTCTGTGAGCCTGATCTAACGTAATCTAATAGAAACATCATCCACTGTGAGCCTGATCTAACGTAATCTCACGGAAACATCATCCTCTGTGAGCCTAATCTAACATAATCTAATAGAAACATCATCCTCTGTGAGCCTGATCTAACATAATCTAATAGAAACATCATCCACTGTGAGCCTGATCTAACGTAATCTAATAGAAACATCATCCTCTGTGAGCCTGATCTAACATAATCTAATAGAAACATCATCCACTGTGAGCCTGATCTAACGTAAAATCTAATAGAAACATCATCCTCTGTGAGCCTGATCTGATGTAATCTAATAGAAACATCATCCACTGTGAGCCTGATCTAAAATAATCTAATAGAAACATCATCCTCTGTGAGCCTGATCTAACGTAACCTAATAGAAACATCATCCACTGTGAGCCTGATCTAAAATAATCTAATAATAGAAACATCATCCTCTGTGAGCCTGATCTAACGTAATCTAACAGAAACATCATCCTCTGTGAGCCTGATCTAACATAATCTAATATAAACATCATCCTCTGTGAGCCTGATCTAACATAATCTAATAGAAACATCATCCTCTGTGAGCCTGATCTAACGTAATATAACAGAAACATCATCCTCTGTGAGCCTGATCTAAAATAATCTAATAGAAACATCATCCTCTGTGAGCCTGATCTAACGTAATCTAACAGAAACATCATCCTCTGTGAGCCTGATCTAACATAATCTAATATAAACATCATCCTCTGTGAGCCTGATCTAACATAATCTAATAGAAACATCATCCTCTGTGAGCCTGATCTAACGTAATATAACAGAAACATCATCCTCTGTGAGCCTGATCTAACATAATCTAATAGAAACATCATCCACTGTGAGCCTGATCTAACGTAATCTAATAGAAACATCATCCACTGTGAGCCTGATCTAACGTAATCTAATAGAAACATCATCCTCTGTGAGCCTGATCTGACGTAATCTAATAGAAACATCATCCACTGTGAGCCTGATCTAAAATAATCTAATAGAAACATCATCCTATGTGAGCCTGATCTAATGTAATCTAACAGAAACATCATCCTCTGTGAGCCTGATCTAACATAATCTAATAGAAACATCATCCTCTGTGAGCCTGATCTAACATAATCTAATAGAAACATCATCCTCTGTGAGCCTGATCTAACGTAATATAACAGAAACATCATCCTCTGTGAGCCTGATCTAACATAATCTAATAGAAACATCATCCTCTGTGAGCCTGATCTAACGTAATATAACAGAAACATCATCCTCTGTGAGCCTGATCTAACATAATCTAACAGAAACATCATCCACTGTGAGCCTGATCTAACATAATCTAATAGAAACATCATCCTCTGTGAGTCTGATCTAACATAATCTAATAGAAACATCATCCACTGTGAGCCTGATCTAACGTAATCTAATAGAAACATCATCCACTGTGAGCCTGATCTAACGTAATCTAATAGAAACATCATCCACTGTGAGCCTGATCTAACGTAATCTAATAGAAACATCATCCTCTTTGAGCCTGATCTAACGTAATCTAATAGAAACATCATCCACTGTGAGCCTGATCTAACGTAATATAACAGAAACATCATCCTCTGTGAGCCTGATCTAACATAATCTAATAGAAACATCATCCTCTGTGAGCCTGATCTAACGTAATATAACAGAAACATCATCCTCTGTGAGCCTGATCTAACGTAATCTAATAGAAACATCATCCTCTGTGAGCCTGATCTAACATAATCTAATATAAACATCATCCTCTGTGAGCCTGATCTAACATAATCTAATAGAAACATCATCCTCTGTGAGCCTGATCTAACATAATCTAACAGAAACATCATCCACTGTGAGCCTGATCTAACATAATCTAATAGAAACATCATCCTCTGTGAGCCTGATCTAACATAATCTAATAGAAACATCATCCTCTGTGAGCCTGATCTAACATAATCTAATAGAAACATCATCCTCTGTGAGCCTGATCTAACATAATCTAATAGAAACATCATCCTCTGTGAGCCTGATCTAACATAATCTAACAGAAACATCATCCTCTGTGAGCCTGATCTAACATAATCTAATATAAACATCATCCTCTGTGAGCCTGATCTAACATAATCTAACAGAAACATCATCCTCTGGGAGCCTAATCTAACGCAATCTAATAGAAACATCATCCTTTGTGAGCCTGATCTAACGTAATCTAATAGAAACATCATCCTCTGTGAGCCTGATCTAACGTAATATAACAGAAACATCATCCTCTGTGAGCCTGATCTAACGCAATCTCACAGAAACATCATCCTCTGTGACCCTAATCTAACGCAATCTAACAGAAACATCATCCACTGTGAGCCTGATCTAACATAATCTAATAGAAACATCCAGAACATGATGGGTGACTACCAGTTAACATGTGGAACACCATTCCCTATATAGGGCACTGTTATTTCACCAGAGCAGAGCGTTGGTTCGTGGCGTGCCGTTTTGTGACACGAACACAGGTCGCTGCATTGTGTTTTCTGGGGCCCGTCAGGAGGAAGACAGGCCCTGTATCCATCCACAGACGTAATGACCGTGTCAAGGGGAAACTTGCTCTCTCTCGTTCTGCTCGTGTCCCAAATGGCACCATATTCCTTATTTAGTTGATTTATTTTGACTTCTTTTTTTAAGTGCACTTTGTCCTCTTAATTCTAGACAGAAGTCTGCAGTATCACAGACACTTTGTGCGTTCCTATTGCCTAAATAGTGCAGTACTTTTGTTCAGGGCCTATAGGGGGACCAATTGGGACACAGTCATTCCTTAATTTACTGTTGAAGATACACTAAGTATACCAAAGATTAGGAAAACCTTCACTAATATTTAGTTACACACCACGTTTGCCCTCAGAACAGCCTCACTTCGTCGGGGCAGGGGCTCTACAAGGTGTCTAAAGCGTTCCACAGGGATGCTGGCCCCATGTTGACTCTACAAGGTGTTGAAGGCGTTCCACAGGGATGCTGGCCCCATGTTGACTCTACAAGGTGTCTAAAGCGTTCCACAGGGATGCTGGCCCCATGTTGACTCTACAAGGTGTCTAAAGCGTTCCACAGGGATGCTGGCCCCATGTTGACTCTACAAGGTGTCTAAAGCGTTCCACAGGGATGCTGGCCCCATGTTGACTCTACAAGGTGTTGAAGGCGTTCCACAGGGATGCTGGCCCCATGTTGACTCTACAAGGTGTCTAAAGCGTTCCACAGGGATGCTGGCCCCATGTTGACTCTACAAGGTGTTGAAGGCGTTCCACAGGGATGCTGGCCCCATGTTGACTCTACAAGGTGTTGAAGGCGTTCCACTGGGATGCTGGCCTCATGTTGACTCTACAAGGTGTCTAAAGTGTTCCACAGGGATGCTGGCCCCATGTTGACTCTACAAGGTGTCTAAAGCGTTCCACAGGGATGCTGGCCCCATGTTGACTCTACAAGGTGTCTAAAGCGTTCCACAGGGATGCTGGCCCCATGTTGACTCTACAAGGTGTTGAAGGCGTTCCACAGGGATGCTGGCCCCATGTTGACTCTACAAGGTGTCTAAAGCGTTCCACAGGGATGCTGGCCCCATGTTGACTCTACAAGGTGTCTAAAGCGTTCCACTGGGATGCTGGCCCCATGTTGACTCTACAAGGTGTCTAAAGCGTTCCACAGGGATGCTGGCCCCATGTTGACTCTACAAGGTGTCTAAAGTGTTCCACAGGGATGCTGGCCCCATGTTGACTCTACAAGGTGTCTAAAGCGTTCCACAGGGATGCTGGCCCCATGTTGACTCTTCAAGGTGTCTAAAGCGTTCCACAGGGATGCTGGCCCCATGTTGACTCTGGTGCTTCCCACAGCTGTGTCACGTTGTCTGGATGTCCTTTGGGTGGTTGACTATTCTTGATACACACAGGAAGCGTGACAAACCCAGCAGCCTTGCAGTTCTTGACACATTCAAACCGTGTACCATACCTCGTTCAAAGGCACCTACTAAAATACCCTCGTTCAAAGGCACCTACTACCATGCCCTGTTCAAAGGCACCTACTACCATACCCTATTCAAAAGGCACCTACTACCATACCCTGTTCAAAAGGCACCTACTACCATACCCCCTGTTCAAAGGCACCTACTACCATATCCTATTCAAAAGGCACCTACTACCATACCCTGTTCAAAAGGCACCTACTACCATACCCTGTTCAAAGGCACCTCCTACCATACCCTGTTCAAAGGCACCTACTACCATATCCTGTTCAAAGGCACCTACTACCATACCCCGTTCAAAGGCACCTACTACCATACCCTGTTCAAAGGCACCTACTACCAGACCCCTGTTCAAAGGCACCTACTCCCATACCCTGTTCAAAGGCACCTACTACCAGACCCTATTCAAAGGCACCTACTACCAGACCCCTGTTCAAAGGCACCTACTACCATACCCTGTTCAAAGGCACCTACTACCATGCCCTGTTCAAAGGCACCTACTACCATACCCTGTTCAAAAGGCACCTACTACCATACCCTGTTCAAAGGCACCTACTACCATACCCTGTTCAAAGGCACCAACTACCGTACCCTGTTCAAAGGCACCTACCACCATGCCCTGTTCAAAGGCAACTACCACCATGCCCTGTTCAAAGGCACCTACTACCATACCCCGTTCAAAGGCACCTACCACCATACCCTGTTCAAAGGCACCTACTACCATACCCTGTTCAAAGTCACTTAAATGTTTTGTCTTGCCCAGTCATCCTCTGAATGGCACACATACACAATCCACGTCTCAGCTGTCTTGAGGCTTAAAAATGAGTCTTTAACCTCTCTAGGGTAGGGGCAGCATTCGGAATTTTGGATGAAAAGCATGCCCAAATTAAATGGCCTGCTACTCGGGCCCAGAAGATATGATATGCATATAACTGTCAGATTTGGATAGAAACCACTCTAAAGTTTCCAAAACTGTTAAGATAGTTTGAACTGATTTAGCAGGCGAAAAGACAAATCCATTCAGGAAGTAGTTTTGTTTTTTGTTTTGTTTTTCTTTTCTTTTCAATAGTATCCATTGACTTAGGACTCCATGTGCAGTTCCTATGCCTTCCACTAGATGTCAACAGTCTTTAGAAATCGTTGCAGGCTTGTATTCTTATAAATGAGGGAGTAAGACCAGTCTGAACGAGTGGACCCTAACGTGACGTAGCGTTTTTCAGGCGCATGTGCATTTCTTGTTTACCTTTTATATTGACAACGTTATTGTCCGGTTGAAATATTATAGATCATTTAGGCTAAAAAAAAAACAACCTGAGGATTGAATATAAACATCATTTGACATGTTTCTATGAACTTTACGGATACAATTTGGATTTTTTTTGGTCTGATTGTTTTGACTGAGTTTGAGCCTGTGGATTAACTGAAGAAAACACGCTAGCAGAACAGAGGTTTTTGGATATAAAGAAACTTCATCGAACAAAAGGAACATTTATTGAGTAAATGAATGTCTTCTGAGTGCCACCATATGAAGATCATCAAAGGTAAGGGATACATTTTCTCTCTATTTCTGAGTTTTGTAACGCTTCTGCTTGGCTGGTTACTGTTTGTAATAATTTGTCAACTGGGCTATGTTCTGGGCTAGGTATGTTCTGGCTAGGTATGTTGTGGGCTAGATATGTTCTGGGCTAGGTATGTTCTGGGCTAGGTATGTTCTGGGCTAGGTATGTTCTGGGCTAGGTATGTTCTGGGCTAGATATGTTCTGGGCTAGGCATGTTCTGGGCTAGGTATGTTCTGGGCTAGGTATGTTCTGGGCTAGGTATGTTCTGGGCTAGGTATGTTCTGGGCTAGGTATGTTCTGGGCTAGGTATGCTTTCGCCGAAAAGCATTTTATATATATGACACTGTAGTTGGTTTAACAAGAGGTTCATCTTTAAACCTATGTTTAAAGGTTTAAAGAGAGAGAGAGAGAGAGAGAGAGAGAGAGAGAGAGAGTATTGCCCAGATTCAGCTTAAATGAGAGAGGTAGAGAGGAAGTCTCAACACCTGTTCTTGACATGCACTTTTAGTATAACTTTCATTTAATATTAAGCAGCATGGTCTTGCAGGAGAGCGTTTTAGCAAGACTTATTCAATTATTAATGAGAACATTAAAATGTTCCCAAACTTCAGGCCAAGAGGTTGGGGACACCTTTGTAAATTCATAACAAGTAACTTTTTAAAGGGATGATTTTAGTAGTAAACAGTCTTATCCAGAGCATATCGACAGATGTTATACATAGTTGGGGATTCAAATCAGGGACCTTTTTATTATTTCGCCCAACACTCTCAACCGTGGTGTGTGAGTGTGTGTGTGTGTGTGTGTGTGTGTGTGTGTGTGTGTGTGTGTGTGTGTGTGTGTGTTTGTGTGTGTGTGTGGTGTGTGTGTGTGTGTGTGTGTATGTGTGTGTATGTGTGTGTGTGTGTGTGTGTGTGTGTGTGTGTGTGTGTGTGTGTGTGTGTGTGTGTCCCTGACGTGTGTGTGTGTGTGTGTATCTGCTCTTTAAGTACCTGTATGTTATTTTTTTGTATTTATTTTTGTATTTGTGGTTTGATAAAGTGGAAGAAGAAGAAGAAGGTTTTGATGGTTAAATGTTTGATTTGTTATTCCTAGGTATTTATTTTGGAGGAGAGGCAGAATAAATTCCAGTACAAATGGCAGCACAGTAGAACAGGCTAAAATGCTAACATGCTAACATGCTAACATGCTAACAGGCAAACAGGCTAACAGGCTAACATGCTTACAAGCCATGTCGTGCTTAACGCGAAAGTGTTATAGAGGCATTCCACAGGTCTCCTGTTTTCCCCGGCAATGTCCCGGCAACCCCCGGCAACGTCCCGGCAACGCCCTTGGCTGTGTGAACCCTGTAAACCCAGCAGAAAGGGGAACAGTCTGATACTAAACAGATGGGTGTTGAGAGAACTGTATGTTAACATACAGAGGGTTCACCCCACACACACACACACACACACACACTTTCCAGCAAGGTTCACCGACCAGCACAACTGCACAGTTTTTGTGTTTTGGAAACATATTTGTTGTGATATCCCCCACAATGTTCTCACCAGACCGTTCCCACTACGTAATGAAACATTCTGGGAACCTTTAAAGAACAGACTAAATGTGACTTGGACTAAATGTGGACTAAATGTGACTTGGACTAAAAGTGGACTAAATGTGGACTAAATGTGGACTAAATGTGACTTGGACTAAATGTGACTTGGACTAAATGTGACGTGGGACTAAATGTGGACTAAATGGGACTAAATGTGACATGGACTAAATGTGGACTAAATGTGGACTAAATGTGACTTGGACTAAATGTGGACTAAATGGGACTAAATGTGACATGGACTAAATGTGGACTAAATGTGGACTAAATAGTGGACTAAATGTGGACTAAATGTGACTTGGACTAATTGTGGACTAAATGTGACTTGGACTACATCTGGACTAAATGTGGACTAAATGTGACTTGGACTAAATGTGACTTGGACTAAATGTGGACTAAATATGACTTGGACTAAATGTGGACTAAATGTGACTTGGACTAAATGTGGACTAAATGTGACTTGACTAAATGTGACTTGACTAAATGTGGACTAAATGTGACTTGGACTAAATGTGGACTAAATGTGGACTAAATGTGGACTACATGTGACTTGGACTAAATGTGGACTAAATGTGATTTGGACTAAATGTGACTTGGACTAAATGTGACTTGGACTAAATGTGGACTAAATGTGACTTGGACTAAATGTGACCAAATGTGGACTAAATGTGACTTGGACTAAATGTGGACTAAATGTGGACTAAATGTGACTTGGACTAAATGTGGACTAAATGTGGACTAAATGTGACTTGACTAAATGTGGACTAAATGTGACTTGGACTAAATGTGGACTAAATGTGGACTACATGTGACTTGGACTAAATGTGGACTAAATGTGGACTAAATGTGTTCTGGCAACATTCTTGCAAAGTCAGCAAACGTTTTTAAAAAACATTGTATAATTATCCTTTTTTGTGTCATGAAAAACATGTGTGACTCGTTTCCTAGGAAACTAGGTGTCTGTCAGTACATTACTACCTTTTTGAAACATTTGAATGTAAACTTTTATTTTTTTATCTAAATGTGTTTTTTGGCAGATGTACTTTCTGGAACATGTGAAGTATCATAAACATAAATACAAATAACATAAATACAAATAACATAAATACAAATAACATTGTTAAATTACGATCCTAGTTAGTTTAGAAACAGAACAAGACGGAAACCTTCCCTCTAGCCATGATTGGCTGGCATAGTGGATGGGCTGAACATGCCGGGAGATGAGTTTGGATTGGTCTGCCATGTAGCGTGCTTCTGTCTATAACATGAGCTGTTCAATATGTGTTGACAGTCCTTTCTATCGTGCCGTTTTTAAAAAGATATCACATTATTAAACACCGAGAACTACACAAGTGTTGCTACTTTTCCCAACAACATTGATACCCTGAATTTAGCAGGCTAAACGCTATCGACAGATCATTTGGGGAAAAAGCGATGGGCTACTTTCTGCCCACGCCACGGTCAGTGTGAAACCTGGAGTGACTTGACACAACGCTGGCCAAACAAGAAGTAGCTACAAACAAAACGGAGTTAAATGGTTCCAGTCTGTGACGCGTTCATCCATGTGTACGGTCAGAGACTAGCTACGCCAGATATTATGCGTTACAAATTCTGTCAAAGTTAAAGCGTACTGTTAGCTAGCTAGCAAATGTTAGAGACTAGCTACGTTGTCAGATATTATGCGTTACAAATTCTGTCAAAGTTAAAGCGTACTGTTAGCTAGCTAGCAAATGTTAGAGACTAGCTACGTTGTCAGATATTATGCGTTACAAATTCTGTCAAAGTTAAAGCGTACTGTTAGCTAGCTAGCAAATGTTAGAGACTAGCTACGTTTTCAGATATGCGTTTCAAATTTTGTCAGAAAGTCCTTTTCATTGCAAGTTAAAGTTTACTGTTAGCTAGCTAGCTAACGTTATGTGTAGTAATATTATTCATATCTCAGAGCCATTTGCATTGTTAGTTACAACCTAATGTTGACTAATTAGCTAACATTGAACCCTAGTTGGTTAGCTTAAGCTACCTGCAGGCTCAAACTACAGCTAGGACAATCAGTTCATTATTGGTCGTAGTATGAGTTGGGATTATGCCAGTTCATTGTTTAGCTAGCTAGCTACCTAGCTACATGTCTAAACCTGGCAGCATCCTTATGCTAAAGCATGGTGGTGGCAGCATCATCCTGTGGGATGTTTTTACAGCGGCAGGGACTGGGAGACTAGTCAGGATCGAGGGAAAGATGAACGGAGCAAAGTACAGAGAGATCCTTGATGAAAACCTCCTCCAGAGCTCTCAGACCTCAGTCTGGCGAAGATTCACTTTCCAACAGGAAAATGACCCTAAGCACACAGCCAAGACAATGCAGGAGTTGCTTCGGACAAGTCTCTGAATGTCCTTGAATGGCCCAGCCAGGGCCTGGACTTGCAACCTATCGAACATCTCTGGAAAGACCTGAAAATAGCTGTGCAGCGATGCTCCCCTCCAACCTGACAGAGTTTGAGAGGATCTGCGAGAAGAATGGGAGATACTCCCCAAATACAGGTAAAGCAAGCTTGTAGCGTCAAACCCAAGAAGACTCAAGGCAGTAATCGCTGCCAAGGTGTTTCAACAAAGTACTGAGTACTTATATGATATTTCCGTTTGAAATGTTTAATAAATTTGCTAAAATTCCAAAATCTGTTTTTACTTTATATTTACCTGAACAAGGCAGCTAACCCAATGTTCCTAGGCTGTCACTCCTAGAATGGAACATAATTTTCAGTTATCACAGTGACCTGCTGAAAAAAGTAACTCCTAGAATGGAACATAATTTTCAGTTATCACATACACACAGCCTTCAGTCTCTCTGATAGAGACTCAAACTAAGCTCATCCATGTTATTCTCGAGTGACTGGACATTTTCCTACGAAGGAGCGCTCGTTAGATTTTCTCTTCATCTTCAGATTCACCAGACTCCACCTCGTCTCCCGCGTCTATGCCTTCAGCATTTTGGTAGACCATGGAACAAAGGAATAGGGTCCGGTATGAACAGTGGAAACAGCTGAGTCGGAGTTTCTGTACTTTCTCAAAAAGCTGGGATCTTTTCATGTAGACTGTACTATACTGACTCTCTGTTTTACAAATCTCATTGAGTATTTTTTACTTCTTGTATTGTTTTTTA
Source organism: Oncorhynchus keta (assembly GCF_023373465.1). NCBI lineage: Eukaryota > Metazoa > Chordata > Actinopteri > Salmoniformes > Salmonidae > Oncorhynchus > Oncorhynchus keta. The sequence continues at coordinate 4,728,133 of NC_068434.1, forward strand.
TTGGTTTGGCAATGCCACTGTCAAAGTCAGAGAAACATTATGAGAAGGATTATTACCACAGCAAGCAAGGTACTTGGAGTCAAACTGACAGACTGGAGGA
>NC_068434.1:4728332-4745832 GCF_023373465.1 Oncorhynchus keta
GATGGGTGACTACCAGTTAACATGTGGAACACCATTCCCTATATAGGGCACTGTTATTTCACCAGAGCAGAGCGTTGGTTCGTGGCGTGCCGTTTTGTGACACGAACACAGGTCGCTGCATTGTGTTTTCTGGGGCCCGTCAGGAGGAAGACAGGCCCTGTATCCATCCACAGACGTAATGACCGTGTCAAGGGGAAACTTGCTCTCTCTCGTTCTGCTCGTGTCCCAAATGGCACCATATTCCTTATTTAGTTGACTTATTTTGACTTATTTTTTTAAGTGCACTTTGTCCTCTTAATTCTAGACAGAAGTCTGCAGTATCACAGACACTTTGTGCGTTCCTATTGCCTAAATAGTGCAGTACTTTTGTTCAGGGCCTATAGGGGGACCAATTGGGACACAGTCATTCATTAATTTACTGTTGAAGATACACTAAGTATACCAAATATTAGGAAAACCTTCACTAATATTTAGTTACACACCACGTTTGCCCTCAGAACAGCCTCACTTCGTCGGGGCAGTGGCTCTACAAGGTGTCTAAAGCGTTCCACAGGGATGCTGGCCCCATGTTGACTCTACAAGGTGTCTAAAGCATTCCACAGGGATGCTGGCCCCATGTTGACTATACAAGGTGTCTAAAGCGTTCCACAGGGATGCTGGCCCCATGTTGACTCTACAAGGTGTCTAAAGCATTCCACAGGGATGCTGGCCCCATGTTGACTCTACAAGGTGTCTAAAGCGTTCCACTGGGATGCTGGCCCCATGTTGACTCTACAAGGTCTCTAAAGCGTTCCACAGGGATGCTGGCCCCATGTTGACTCTGCAAGGTCTCTAAAGCGTACCACAGGGATGCTGGCCCCATGTTGACTCTACAAGGTGTCTAAAGAGTTCCACAGGGATGCTGGCCCCATGTTGACTCTACAAGGTGTCTAAAGCGTTCCACAGGGATGCTGGCCCCATGTTGACTCTACAAGGTGTGGAAAGCGTTCCACAGGGATGCTGGCCCCATGTTGACTCTACAAGGTTTCTAAAGCGTTCCACAGGGATGCTGGCCCCATGTTGACTCTACAAGGTGTCTAAAGCATTCCACAGGGATGCTGGCCCCATGTTGACTCTACAAGGTGTTGAAAGCGTTCCACAGGGATGCTGGCCCCATGTTGACTCTACAAGGTGTTGAAAGCGTTCCACAGGGATGCTGGCCCCATGTTGACTCTTCAAGGTGTCTAAAGCTTTCCACAGGGATGCTGGCCCCATGTTGACTCTTCAAGGTGTCTAAAGCTTTCCACAGGGATGCTGGCCCCATGTTGACTCTTCAAGGTGTCTAAAGCGTTCCACAGGGATGCTGGCCCCATGTTGACTCTACAAGGTGTCTAAAGCGTTCCACAGGGATGCTGGCCCCAATGCTGATGTTGACTCTGGTGCTTCCCACAGCTGTGTCACGTTGTCTGGATGTCCTTTGGGTGGTTCACTATTCTTGATACTCACAGGAAGCGTGACAAACCCAGCAGCCTTGCAGTTCTTGACACATTCAAACCGGTGTTCCATACCCCGTTCAAAGGCACCTACTAAAATACCTTGTTCAAAGGCACCTCCTACCATACCCTGTTCAAAGGCACCTACTACCATACCCTGTTCAAAGGCACCTACCACCATACCTCGTTCAAAGGCACCTACTACCAGACCCTGTTCAAAGGCACCTACTACCAGACCCTGTTCAAAGGCACCTACTACCATACCCTGTTCAAAGGCACCTACTACCATACCCCGTTCAAAGGCACCTACTAAAATACCTTGTTCAAAGGCACCTACTACCATGCCCTGTTCAAAGGCACCTACTACCATACCCTGTTCAAAGGCACCTACTACCACGTTCAAAGGCACCTACTACCAGGTTCAAAGGCACCTACTACCATCCGTTCAAAGGCACCTACTAAAATACCTCGTTCAAAGGCACCTACTACCATGCCCTGTTCAAAGGCACCTACTACCATACCCTGTTCAAAAGGCACCTACTACCATACCCTGTTCAAAGGCACCTACTACCATACCCTGTTCAAAGTACCCTGTTCAAAGGCACCTACCACCATGCCCTGTTCAAAGGCACTACCACCATGCCCTGTTCAAAGGCACCTACTACCGTACCCTGTTCAAAGGCACCTACTACCATGCCCCGTTCAAAGGCACCTACTACCATACCCCGTTCAAAGGCACCTACCACCATGCCCTGTTCAAAGGCACCTACTACCATGCCCTGTTCAAAGGCACCTACTACCATACCCTATTCAAAAGGCACCTACTACCATACCCTGTTCAAAGGCACCTACTACCATACCCTGTTCAAAGGCACCTACTACCATATCCTATTCAAAAGGCACCTACTACCATACCCTGTTCAAAAGGCACCTACTACCATACCCTGTTCAAAGGCACCTACTACCAGACCCTGTTCAAAGGCACCTACTACCAGACCCTGTTCAAAGGCACCTACTACCATACCCTGTTCAAAGGCACCTACTACCATATCCTGTTCAAAGGCACCTACTACCATACCCCGTTCAAAGGCACCTACTACCATACCCTGTTCAAAGGCACCTACTACCAGACCCCTGTTCAAAGGCACCTACTCCCATACCCTGTTCAAAGGCACCTACTACCATGCCCTGTTCAAAGGCACCTACTACCATACCCTGTTCAAAAGGCACCTACTACCATACCCTGTTCAAAGGCACCTACTACCATACCCTGTTCAAAGGCACCAACTACCGTACCCTGTTCAAAGGCACCTACCACCATGCCCTGTTCAAAGGCAACTACCACCATGCCCTGTTCAAAGGCACCTACTACCGTACCCTGTTCAAAGGCACCTACTACCATGCCCCGTTCAAAGGCACCTACTACCATACCCCGTTCAAAGGCACCTACCACCATGCCCTGTTCAAAGGCACCTACTACCATGCCCTGTTCAAAGGCACCTACTACCATACCCTATTCAAAAGGCACCTACTACCATACCCTGTTCAAAAGGCACCTACTACCATACCCTGTTCAAAGGCACCTACTACCATATCCTATTCAAAAGGCACCTACTACCATACCCTGTTCAAAAGGCACCTACTACCATACCCTGTTCAAAGGCACCTACTACCAGACCCTGTTCAAAGGCACCTACTACCAGACCCTGTTCAAAGGCACCTACTACCATACCCTGTTCAAAGGCACCTACTACCATATCCTGTTCAAAGGCACCTACTACCATACCCCGTTCAAAGGCACCTACTACCATACCCTGTTCAAAGGCACCTACTACCAGACCCCTGTTCAAAGGCACCTACTCCCATACCCTGTTCAAAGGCACCTACTACCAGACCCTATTCAAAGGCACCTACTACCAGACCCCTGTTCAAAGGCACCTACTACCATACCCTGTTCAAAGGCACCTACTACCATACCCCGTTCAAAGGCACCTACCACCATACCCTGTTCAAAGGCACCTACTACCATACCCTGTTCAAAGGCACCTACTACCATACCCTGTTCAAAGTCACTTAAATGTTTTGTCTTGCCCAGTCATCCTCTGAATGGCACACATACACAATCCACGTCTCAGCTGTCTTGAGGCTTAAAAATTAGTCTTTAACCTCTCTAGGGTAGGGGGCAGCATTCGGAATTTTGGATGAAAAGCATCCCCAAATTAAATGGCCTGCTACTCGGGCCCAGAAGATATGATATGCATATAACTGTCAGATTTGGATAGAAACCACTCTAAAGTTTCCAAAACTGTTAAGATAGTTTGAACTGATTTAGCAGGCGAAAAAGAAAAATCCATTCAGGAAGTAGTTTTGTTTTTGTTTTATTTTTGTTTTCTTTTCAATAGTATCCATTGATTTAGGACTCCATGTGCAGTTCCTATGCCTTCCACTAGATGTCAACAGTCTTTAGAAATCGTTGCAGGCTTGTATTCTTATAAATGAGGGAGTAAGACCAGTCTGAACGAGAGGACCCTAACGTGTCGCAGAGTTTTTTCAGGCGCATGTGTATTTCTTGTTTACCTTTTATATTGACGACGTTATTGTCCGGTTGAAATATTATAGATAATTTAGGCTAAAAAAAACAACCTGAGGATTGAATATAAACATCATTTGACATGTTTCTATGAACTTTACGGATACAATTTGGATTTTTTTGGTCTGATTGTTTTGACTGAGTTTGAGCCTGTGGATTAACTGAAGAAAACACGCTAACAGAACAGAGGTTTTTGGATATAAAGAGACTTCATCGAACAAAAGGAACATTTATTGAGTAAATGAATGTCTTCTGAGTGCCACCATATGAAGATCATCAAAGGTAAGGGATACATTTTCTCTCTATTTCTGAGTTTTGTAACGCTTCTGCTTGGCTGGTTACTGTTTGTAATAATTTGTCAACTGGGCTATGTTCTGGGCTAGGTATGTTCTGGCTAGGTATGTTGTGGGCTAGATATGTTCTGGGCTAGGTATGTTCTGGGCTAGGTATGTTCTGGGCTAGGTATGTTCTGGGCTAGATATGTTCTGGGCTAGATATGTTCTGGGCTAGGTATGTTCTGGGCTAGGTATGCTTTCGCCGAAAAGCATTTTATATATATGACACTGTAGTTGGTTTAACAAGAGGTTAATCTTTAAACCTATGCTTAAAGGTTTAAAGAGAGAGAGAGAGAGTATTGCCCAGATTCAGCTTAAATGAGAGAGGTAGAGAGGAAGTCTCAACACCTGTTCTTGACATGCACTTTTAGTATAACTTTCATTTAATATTAAGCAGCATGGTCTTGCAGGAGAGCGTTTTAGCAAGACTTATTCAATTATTAATGAGAACATTAAAATGTTCCCAAACTTCAGGCCAAGAGGGGGACACCTTGTAAATTCATAACAAGTAACTTTTTTAAAGGGATGATTTTAGTAGTAAACAGTCTTATCCAGAGCATATCGACAGATGTTATACATAGTTGGGGATTCAAATCAGGGACCTTTTTATTATTCGCCCAACGCTCTCAACCGTGGTGTGTGTGAGTGTGTGTGTTTAAACCCCTACAACTCATCCAGAACGCCGCAGCCCGTCTGGTGTTCAACCTTCCCAAGTTCTCTCACGTCACCCCGCTCCTCCGCTCTCTCCACTGGTTTCCAGTTGAAGCTCGCATCTGCTACAAGACCATGGTGCTTGCCTACGGAGCTGTGAGGGGAACGGCACCTCAGTACCTCCAGGCTCTGATCAGGCCTTACACCCAAACAAGGGCACTGCGTTCATCCACCTCTGGCCTGCTCGCCTCCCTACCACTGAGGAAGTACAGTTCCCGCTCAGCCCAGTCAAAACTGTCCGCTGCTCTGGCCCCCCAATGGTGGAACAAACTCCCTCACGACGCCAGGACAGCGGAGTCAATCACCACCTTCCGGAGACACCTGAAACCCCACCTCTTTAAGGAATACCCAGGATAGGATAAGTAATCCTTCTCACCCCCCATTTAAGATTTAGATGCACTATTGTAAAGTGACTGTTCTACTGGATGTCATAAGGTGAATGCACCAATTTATAAGTCGCTCTGGATAAGAGCGTCTGCTAAATGACTTAAATGTAATGTAAATGTGTGTGTATGTGTATGTGTGTGTGTGTGTATGTGTGTGTGTGTGTGTATTTGTGTGTATGTGTATGTGTGTGTGTGTGTGTGTGTGTGTGTGTGTGTGTGTGTGTGTGTGTGTGTGTGTGTGTGTGTGTGTGTGTGTGTGTGTGTGTGTGTGTGTGTGTGTGTGTGTGTGTGTGTGTGTGTGTGTGTGTGTGTGTGTGTGTGTGTGTGTGTGTGTGTATCTACTCCTTAAGTACCTGTATGTTATTTTTTTGTATTTATTTTTGTATTTGTGGTTTGATAAAGTCGAAGAAGAAGAAGAAGGTTTTGATGGTTAAATGTTTGATTTGTTATTCCTAGGTATTTATTTTGAGGAGAGGCAGAATAAATTCCAGTACAAATGGCAGCACAGTAGAACAGGCTAAAATGCTAACATGCTAACATGCTAACAGGCAAACAGGCTAACAGGCTAACAGGCTAACAGGCTAACAGGCTAACATGCTTACAAGCCATGTCGTGCTTAACGCGAAAGTGTTATAGAGGCATTCCACAGGTCTCCTGTTTTCCCCCGGCAATGTCCAGGCAACCCCCCGGCAACGTCCCGGCAACGCCCTTGGCTGTGTGAACCCTGTAAACCCAGCAGAAAGGGGAACAGTCTGATACTAAACAGATGGATGTTGAGAGAACTGTATGTTAACATACAGAGGGTTCACCCCCCCCCCACACACACACACACACACAACTTTCCAGCAAGGTTCACCGACCAGCACAACTGCACAGTTTTTGTGTTTTGGAAACATATTTGTATGTGATATCCCCCACAATGTTCTCACCAGACCGTTCCCACTACGTAATGAAACATTCTGGGAACCTTTAAAGAACAGACTAAATGTGACTTGGACTAAATGTGGACTAAATGTGACTTGGACTAAATGTGGACTAAATGTGACTTGGACTAAATGTGGACTAAATGTGGACTAAATGTGGACTAAATGTGACTTGGACTAAATGTGGACTAAATGTGGACTAAATGTGGACTAAATGTGGACTAAATGTGGACTAAATGTGACTTGGACTAAATGTGGACTAAATGTGACTTGGACTACATCTGGACTAAATGTGGACTAAATGTGACTTGGACTAAATGTGACTTGGACTAAATGTGGACTAAATGTGACCTCGACTAAATGTGACTTGGACTAAATGTGGACTAAATGTGACTTGGACTAAATGTGGACTAAATGTGGACTAAATGTGGACTACATGTGACTTGGACTAAATGTGGACTAAATGTGGACTAAATGTGACTTGGACTAAATGTGACTTGGACTAAATGTGGACTAAATGTGACCTCGACTAAATGTGACTTGGACTAAATGTGGACTAAATGTGACTTGGACTAAATGTGGACTAAATGTGGACTAAATGTGGACTACATGTGACTTGGACTAAATGTGGACTAAATGTGATTTGGACTAAATGTGACTTGGACTAAATGTGACTTGGACTAAATGTGACTTGGACTAAATGTGGACTAAATGTGACTTGGACTAAATGTGGACTAAATGTGACTTGGACTAAATGTGGACTAAATGTGGACTAAATGTGGACTAAATGTGACTTGGACTAAATGTGGACTAAATGTGGACTAAATGTGACTTGGACTAAATGTGGACTAAATGTGGACTAAATGTGGACTAAATGTGTTCTGGCAACGTTTTAAAAAAAACATTGTATAATTATCCTTTTTTGTGTCATGAAAAACATTTGTGACTCGTTTCCTAGGAAACTACGTGTCTGTCACTACATTACTACCTTTTGAAACATTTGAATGTAAACTTTTATTTTTTTTATCTAAATGTGTTTTTTGGCAGATGTACTTTCTGGAACATGTGAAGTATCATAAACATAAATACAAATAACATAAATACAAATAACATTGTTAAATTACGATCCTAGTTCGTTTAGAAACAGAACAAGACGGAAACCTTCCCTCTAGCCATGATTGGCTGGCATAGTGGATGGGCTGAACATGCCAGGAGATGAGTTTGGATTGGTCTGCCATGTAGCGTGCTTCTGTCTATAACATGAGCTGTTCAATATGTGTTGACAGTCCTTTCTATCGTGCCGTTTTTTAAAAAGATATCACATTATTAAACACCGAGAACTACACAAGTGTTGCTACTTTTCCCAACAACATTGATACCCTGAATTTAGCAGGCTAAACGCTATCGACAGATCATTTGGGGAAAAGCGATGGGCTACTTTCTGCCCACGCCACGGTCAGTGTGAACCGGAGTGACTTGACACAACGCTGGCCAAACAAGAAGTAGCTACAAACAAAACGGAGTTAAATGGTTCCAGTCTGTGACGCGTTCATCCATGTGTACGGGTCAGAGACTAGCTACGTTTTGAGATATTATGCGTTACAAATTCTGTCAAAGTTAAAGTGTACTGTTAGCTAGCTAGCAAATGTTAGAGACTAGCTACGTTTTGAGATATTATGCGTTACAAATTCTGTCAAAGTTAAAGTGTACTGTTAGCTAGCTAGCAAATGTTAGAGACTAGCTACGTTTTGAGATATTATGCGTTACAAATTCTGTCAAAGTTAAAGCGTACTGTTAGCTAGCTAGCAAATGTTAGAGACTAGCTACGTTTTCAGATATGCGTTTCAAATTTTGTCAGAAAGTCCTTTTCATTGCAAGTTAAAGTTTACTGTTAGCTAGCTAGCTAACGTTATGTGTAGTAATATTATTCATATCTCAGAGCCATTTGCATTGTTAGTTACAACCTAATGTTGACTAATTAGCTAACATTGAACCCTAGTTGGTTAGCTTAAGCTACCTGCAGGCTCAAACTACAGCTAGGACAATCAGTTCATTATTGGTCGTAGTATGAGTTGGGATTATGCCAGTTCATTGTTTAGCTAGCTAGCTACCTAGCTACATGTCTAAACCTGGCAGCATCCTTATGCTAAAGCATGGTGGTGGCAGCATCATCCTGTGGGGATGTTTTTACAGCGGCAGGGACTGGGAGACTAGTCAGGATCGAGGGAAAGATGAACGGAGCAAAGTACAGAGAGATCCTTGATGAAAACCTCCTCCAGAGCTCTCAGGACCTCAGTCTGGGCGAAGATTCACTTTCCAACAGGAAAATGACCCTAAGCACACAGCCAAGACAATGCAGGAGTTGCTTCGGACAAGTCTCCGAATGTCCTTGAATGGCCCAGCCAGGGCCTGGACTTGAAACTTATCGAACATCTCTGGAAAGACCTGAAAATAGCTGTGCAGCGCTGCTCCCCATCCAACCTGACAGAGTTTGAGAGGATCTGCAGAGAAGAATTGGAGATACTCCCCAAATAGAGGTGTGCCAAGCTTGTAGCGTCAAACCCAAGAAGACTCAAGGCAGTAATCGCTGCCAAAGGTGTTTCAACAAAGTACTGAGTACTTATATATGATATTTCCGTTTGAAATGTTTAATAAATTTGCTAAAATTCCAAAAATCTGTTTTTACTTTATATTTACCTGAACAAGGCAGCTAACCCAATGTTCCTAGGCTGTCACTCCTAGAATGGAACATCATTTTCAGTTATCACAGTGACCTGCTGAAAAAAGTCACTCCTAGAATGGAACATAATTTTCAGTTATCACATACACACAGCCTTTCAAGTCTCTCTGATAGGAGACTCTCAAACTAAGCTCATCCATGTTATTCTCGAGTGACTATTTTCCTACGAAGGGGGAGCGCCGTTAGATTTTCTCTTCATCTTCAGATTCACCAGGACTCCACCTCGTCTCCCGCGTCTATGCCTTCAGCGTTTTGGTAGACCATGGAACAAAGGAATAGGGTCCGGTATGAACAGTGGAACAGCTGAGTCGGAGTTTCTGTACTTTCTCAAAAAGCTGGGATCTTTTAATGTAGACTGTACTATACTGACTCTGTTTTACAAATCTCTCATTGAGAGTATTTTTACTTCTTGTATTGTTTTATTGGTTTGGCAATGCCACTGTCAGCCAGAGAAACATTATGAGAAGGATTATTACCACAGCAAGCAAGGTACTTGGAGTCAAACTGACAGGCCTGGAGGAGATCTTTAAGGTCAGGGCCCTCCCCAAGGTACTTGCTGTCAAACAGACAGGATGAGATCTTTAAGGTCAGGGCCCTCCCCAAGGTACTTGGAGTCAAACAGACAGGCCTGGATGGGATCTTTAAGGTCAGGGCCCTCCCCAAGGTACTTGGAGTCAAACTGACAGGCCTGGATGGGATCTTTAAGGTCAGGGCCCTCCCCAAGGTACTTGGAGTCACATAGACAGGCCTGGATGAGATCTTTAAGGTCAGGGCCCTCCCCAAGGTACTGGGAGTCAAACAGACAGGCCTGGATGAGATCTTTAAGGTCAGGGCCCTCCCCAAGGTACTGGGAGTCAAACAGACAGGCCTGGATGAGATCTTTAAAGTCAGGGCCCTCCCCAAGGTACTTGGAGTCTAACGGACAGGCCTGGATGAGATCTTTACTCCCCTCTGGACACAGGTACAGGTACAGGGCACCCCTCAGCAGGACAAACTGAATTACGCAATAATTTGTGCCAGGTGTTATATCCCTCCTAAATAGCTTGGGCTAATGTTCCATATCCACCCAGTAAGGCTAGCAGGCTAATGTTCCTATCCACCCAGTAAGGCTAGCAGGCTAATGTTCCTATCCACTCAGTATGGCCAGCAGGCTAATGTTCCTATCCACTCAGTATGGCCAGCAGGCTAATGTTCCTATAGACTCAGTAAGGCCAGCAGGCTAATGTTCCTATCCACCCAGTAAGGCTAGCAGGCTAATGTTCCTATCCACCCAGTAAGGCTAGCAGGCTAATGTTCCTATCCACCCAGTAAGGCTAGCAGGCTAATGTTCCTATAGACTCAGTAAGGCCAGCAGGCTAATGTTCCTATCCACCCAGTAAGGCTAGCAGGCTAATGTTCCTATCCACCCAGTATGGCCAGCAAGCTAATGTTCCTATCCACCCAGTAAGGCTAGCAGGCTAATGTTCCTATCCACCCAGTATGGCCAGCAAGCTAATGTTCCTATCCACCCAGTAAGGCCAGCAGGCTAATGTTCCTATCCACACAGTAAGGCCAGCAGGCTAATGTTCCTATCCACCCAGTAAGGCCAGCAGGCTAATGTTCCTATCCACTCAGTAAGGCCAGCAGGCTAATGTTCCTATCCACTCAGTAAGGCCAGCAGGCTAATGTTCCTATCCACTCAGTAAGGCCAGCAGGCTAATGTTCCTATCCACCCAGTAAGGCCCAGCAGGCTAATGTTCCTATCCACCCAGTAAGGCCAGCAGGCTAATGTTCCTATAGACTCAGTAAGGCTAGCAGGCTAATGTTCCTATCCACCCAGTAAGGCCAGCAGGCTAATGTTCCTATCCACCCAGTAAGGCCAGCAGGCTAATGTTCCTATCCACTCAGTAAGGCCAGCAGGCTAATGTTCCTATCCACCCAGTAAGGCCAGCAAGCTAATGTTCCTATCCACCCAGTAAGGCCAGCAGGCTAATGTTCCTATCCACCCAGTAAGGCCAGCAGGCTAATGTTCCTATAGACCCAGTAAGGCCAGCAGGCTAATGTTCCTATCCACTCAGTAAGGCTAGCAGGCTAATGTTCCTATCCACCCAGTAAGGCCAGCAGGCTAATGTTCCTATCCACACAGTAAGGCCAGCAGGCTAATGTTCCTATCCACACAGTAAGGCCAGCAGGCTAATGTTCCTATCCACTCAGTAAGGCCAGCAGGCTAATGTTCCTATAGACCCAGTAAGGCCAGCAGGCTAATGTTCCTATCCACCCAGTAAGGCCAGCAGGCTAATGTTCCTATCCACCCAGTAAGGCCAGCAGGCTAATGTTCCTATCCACCCAGTAAGACCAGCAGGCTAATGTTCCTATCCACCCAGTAAGGCCAGCAGGCTAATGTTCCTATAGACTCAGTAAGGCCAGCAGGCTAATGTTCCTATCCACCCAGTAAGACCAGCAGGCTAATGTTCCTATCCACCCAGTAAGGCCAGCAGGCTAATGTTCCTATAGACTCAGTAAGGCCAGCAGGCTAATGTTCCTATCCACCCAGTAAGGCCAGCAGGCTAATGTTCCTATCCACCCAGTAAGGCCAGCTGGCTAATGTTCCTATAGACTCAGTAAGGCCAGCAGGCTAATGTTCCTATCCACCCAGTAAGGCCAGCAGGCTAATGTTCCTATCCACCCAGTAAGGCCAGCAGGCTAATGTTCCTATCCACACAGTAAGACCAGCAGGCTAATGTTCCTATCCACTCAGTAAGGCCAGCAGGCTAATGTTCCTATCCACCCAGTAAGGCCAGCAGGCTAATGTTCCTATCTACCCAGCAGACCAGCAGGCTAATGTTCCTATAGACCCAGTAAGGCCAGCAGGCTAATGTTCCTATCCACCCAGTAAGGCCAGCAGGCTAATGTTCCTATCCACTCAGTAAGGCTAGCAGGCTAATGTTCATATCCACCCAGTAAGGCCAGCAGGCTAATGTTCCTATAGACTCAGTAAGGCCAGCAGGCTAATGTTCCTATCCACCCAGTAAGGCCAGCAGGCTAATGTTCCTATAGACCCAGTAAGGCCAGCAGGCTAATGTTCCTATAGACTCAGTAAGGCCAGCAGGCTAATGTTCCTATCCACCCAGTAAGGCCAGCAGGCTAATGTTCCTATCCACCCAGTAAGGCCAGCAGGCTAATGTTCCTATCCACCCAGTAAGGCCAGCAGGCTAATGTTCCTATCCACCCAGTAAGGCCAGCAGGCTAATGTTCCTATCCACTCAGTAAGGCTAGCAGGCTAATGTTCCTATCCACTCAGTAAGGCCAGCAGGCTAATGTTCCTATAGACTCAGTAAGGCCAGCAGGCTAATGTTCCTATCGACTCAGTAAGGCCAGCAGGCTAATGTTCCTATCCACCCAGTAAGGCCAGCAGGCTAATGTTCCTATAGACTCAGTAAGGCCAGCAGGCTAATGTTCCTATCCACCCAGTAAGGCCAGCAGGCTAATGTTCCTATCCACCCAGTAAGGCCAGCAGGCTAATGTTCCTATAGACTCAGTAAGAACAGCAGGCTAATGTTCCTATCCACCCAGTAAGACCAGCAGGCTAATGTTCCTATCCACCCAGTAAGGCTAGCAGGCTAATGTTCCTATAGACTCAGTAAGGCCAGCAGGCTAATGTTCCTATCCACTCAGTAAGACCAGCAGGCTAATGTTCCTATCCACCCAGTAAGGCCAGCAGGCTAACTATAGTTCCTATCCACCAGTAAGGCCAGCAGGCTAATGTTCCAGTATAGACTCAGTAAGCCAGCAGGCTAATGTTCCTATCCACTCAGTAAGGCCAGCAGGCTAATGTTCCTATCCACCCAGTAAGGCCAGCAGGCTAATGTTCCTATCCACTCAGTAAGGCCAGCAGGCTAATGTTCCTATCCACCCAGTAAGGCCAGCAGGCTAATGTTCCTATCCATAGACCAGCAGGCTAATGTTCCAGACTCAGTAAGACCAGCAGGCTAATGTTCCTATCCACCCAGTAAGGCCAGCAGGCTAATGTTCCTATCCACTCAGTAAGGCCAGCAGGCTAATGTTCCTATCCACTCAGTAAGGCCAGCAGGCTAATGTTCCTATCCACTCAGTAAGGCCAGCAGGCTAATGTTCCTATCCACCCAGTAAGGCCAGCAGGCTAATGTTCCTATCCACTCAGTAAGGCCAGCAGGCTAATGTTCCTATCCACCCAGTAAGGCCAGCAGGCTAATGTTCCTATCCACCCAGTAAGGCCAGCAGGCTAATGTTAGACTATAAGACCAGCAGACTATCAGTAAGGCCTAAGCAGGCTAATGTTCCTATCCACCCAGTAAGACCAGCAGGCTAATGTTCCTATCCACCCAGTAAGGCCAGCAGGCTAATGTTCCTATCCAGTAAGGCCAGCAGGCTAATGTTAAGACCAGCAGGCTAATGTTCCTATCCACCCAGTAAGGCCAGCAGGCTAATGTTCCTATCCACCCAGTAAGGCCAGCAGGCTAATGTTCCTATCCACCCAGTAAGGCCAGCAGGCTAATGTTCCTATCCACCCAGTAAGGCCAGCAGGCTAATGTTCCTATAGACTCAGTAAGGCCAGCAGGCTAATGTTCCTATCCACCCAGTAAGGCCAGCAGGCTAATGTTCCTATAGACTCAGTAAGGCCAGCAGGCTAATGTTCCTATCCACCCAGTAAGGCCAGCAGGCTAATGTTCCTATCCACCCAGTAAGGCCAGCAGGCTAATGTTCCTATCCACTCAGTAAGGCCAGCAGGCTAATGTTCCTATAGACTCAGTAAGGCCAGCAGGCTAATGTTCCTATAGACTCAGTAAGGCCAGCAGGCTAATGTTCCTATAGACTCAGTAAGGCCAGCAGGCTAATGTTCCTATCCACTCAGTAAGGCCAGCAGGCAAATGTTCCTATAAGACTCAGTAAGGCCAGCAGGCTAATGTTCCTATAGACTCAGTAAGGCCAGCAGGCTAATGTTCCTTCCAGGCCTAGACCACAAACCACTCTGTAAGACCAGCAGGCTAATGTTCCTATCCACCCAGTAAGGCCAGCAGGCTAATGTTCCTATAGACTCATTAAGACCAGCAGGGTAATGTTCCTATCGAGTCAGTAAGGCCAGCAGTCAAATGTTCCTATAGACTCAGTAAGGCCAGCAGGCTAATGTACAAAACAAAAGTTGGGTTGGAACTCGTAAGATGACGCTCTTTTCCGTCGGTGCCATCTTGTAGAGGAGATGCAATGTGTTGTGTATTGAGACCCAACTTCGTTCTCTGTCCCATTCCTCGCTACAATATCTAATTTCCTGTCCTGTTTATTCTCACTTCTCCCTCCAGAGTCTGTTTGTGTGTGTGTGTGTGTGTATCTTTTCAGGCAACAAGGTAGACCACAAACCACTCTGTTGGCCCTGCTAAGATGATGAATACACACACACACACACACACGCACACGCACACGCACACGCACACGCACACGCACACGCACACACACACACACAACATTCTGCACACATTTACACACACACATACACACACACACACACACACACACACATTCACACAGGACACACAGGGCAGGACCCTTCACAGAGCCTTCAGCCATGACATCAGAGGGCTGGGAAGAGAGTTTAGAAACGTTTGTAGGCATTTGGTGTGGTGTGGCTATTATCATTACGCTTAAGCTACTGCAGGCCTATGATGTGGGGGAAGGGAGTACAGACACTCCAATTGACTCTGACATTTTGAATTTATAAAAGTAGTTCGCAAGTGTTATATTTCATTCTGTTGAGAAATGTTCTTTGGTCAAGTGAAGTGTCGATTGTAATGTTTTAATAACGTTGTAATGCCCCCAATGTAATATTCTGCTGGTATTTATAGTTTATAATATTCTGCTGGTATTTATAGTTTATAATATTCTGCTGGTATTTATAGTTTATAATATTCTGCTGGTATTTATAGTTTATAATATTCTGCTGGTATTTATAGTTTATAATATTCTGCTGGTATTTATAGTTTATAATATTCTGCTGGTATTTATAGTTTATAATATTCTGCTGGTATTTATAGTTTATAATATTCTGCTGGTATTTATAGTTTATAATATTCTGCTGGTATTTATAGTTTATAATATTCTGCTGGTATTTATAGTTTATAATATTCTGCTGGTATTTATAGTTTATAATATTCTGCTGGTATTTATAGTTTATAATATTCTGCTGGTATTTATAGTTTATAATATTCTGCTGGTATTTATAGTTTATAATATTCTGCTGGTATTTATAGTTTATAATATCTGCTGGTATTTATAGTTTATAATATTCTGCTGGTATTTATAGTTTATTATATTCTGCTGGTATTTATAGTTTATAATATTCTGCTGGTATTTATAGTTTATAATATTCTGCTGGTATTTATAGTTTATAATATTCTGCTGGTATTTATAGTTTATAATATTCTGCTGGTATTTATAGTTTATAATATTCTGCTGGTATTTATAGTTTATAATATTCCGTATTTTCCCTATAAACAACGACTATAAACATGGACCTCCCGGTCACGGCCGGTCACAACAGAGCCTGGGAGCGAACCCAGAGTGTCTGGTGGCGCAGCTGGCGCTGCAGTACACCTCATCATCCCTTAACCACTGCGCCATCCGGGAGGCCCTTCGAATGTTGAGGATGAAACCAGGACAATGAGGACGTGTGCGTGTGTGTGTGTCCAGCCCTGTCATCAGCTCAGTGTAGAGCATGTCCAGCCCTGTCATCATCCGCTAAATGGCCCCCTCACTACATCACCTCATGTCCCCAGCCCTGTTGCCACCCGTGCCCTTCCCACCTAAGCTTTTACCTTGCACCAGCATAGACAGTGTACAAAATGACTGGACATATCCATAACCTGAGCTATGAATTGATAAACCTTTAGAAATGTGAGCGGGGCTATTGGACTAGGAAGCCTGTGAACCGTGCTATCAGTCTGTAAAGGCAGCTTTCAGAGGTTGCTGAGAAGCCAAGTCAATGCCAATAGAGGCTGAGGTCAGACAAGCATGTACTACTACTGGTGTAGCTATGTACACAGAAAGAAAAATGCACATAGAGAGAAAGAAAATGAAAGACAGTCACACAGAGAGAAAAAATAATTAGAGAAGGAAAGACGGAGAGAAAGAGAATGAATGACAGAGAGAAAGAGAATGAAAGACAGAGAGAAAGAGAAGGAATGACAGAGAGAAAGAGAAGGAATGACAGAGAGAAAGAGAAGGAATGACAGAGAGAAATACAGACAGAGAGAAAGAGAAAGAAAGACAGAGAGAAAGAAAAGGAATGACAGAGAGAAAGAGAATGAAAGACAGAGAGAAAGAGAAGGAATGACAGAGAGAAAGAGAAGGAATGACAGAGAGAAAGAGAAGGAATGACAGAGAGAAAGAGAAGGAATGACAGAGAGAAAGAGAAGGAATGACAGAGAGAAAGAGAAGGAATGACAGAGAGAAAGAGAAGGAATGACAGAGAGAAATACAGACAGAGAGAAAGAGAAAGAAAGACAGAGAGAAAGAGAAGGAATGACAGAGAGAAAGAGAATGAAAGACAAAGAGAAAGAGAAGGAATGACCGAGAGAAAGAGAAGGAATGACAGAGAGAAAGAGAAGGAATGACAGAGAGAAAGAGAAGGAATGACAGAGAGAAAGAGAAGGAATGACAGAGAGAAAGACAGACAGAGAGAAAGAGAAAGAAAGACAGAGAGAAGGAGAAGGAATGACAGAGAGAAAGAGAAGGAATGACAGAGAGAAAGAGAAGGAATGTCAGAGAGAAAGAGAAGGAATGACAGAGAGAAAGACAGACAGGGAGAAAGAGAAAGAAAGACAGGGAGAAGAGAAGGAATGACAGAGAGAAAGAGAAGGAAGACAGAATGTCAGAGAAAAAGAGAAGAATGAGAGAGAAAGACAGACAGAGAGAAAGAGAAAGAAAGACAGAGAGAAAGAGAATGAAAGACAGAGAGAAAGAGAAGGAATGACAGAGAGAAAGAGAAGGAATGTCAGAGAAAAAAGAGAAGGAATGACAGAGAGAAAGAGAAGGAATGACAGAGAGAAAGACAGACAGAGAAAGAGAATGAAAGACAGAGAGAAAGACAGACAGAGAGAAAGAGAAAGAAAGACAGAGAGAAGGAGAAGCAATGACAGAGAGAAAGAGAAGGAATGACAGAGAGAAAGAGAAGGAATGTCAGAGAGAAAGAGAAGGAATGTCAGAGAGAAAGAGAAGGAATGACAGAGAGAAAGACAGAGAGAGAAAGAGAATGAAAGACAGAGAGAAAGACAGACAGAGAGAAAGAGAAAGACAGACAGAGAGAAAGAGAAAGAAAGACAGAGAGAAGGAGAA